>NC_143389.1:2334484-2488783 GCF_980474605.1 Leiobunum rupestre
CTATTTGTACGTTTTTGGTGACGCTCTACAATTTTCTAATTGACAATTTTCTTAGAGCACCAAGCGGTTAAAATTTAAATTTTCAAAAAACGTGAAAATATTTTTCGATTAAGATGCAATTTTTGTAGAAAGTGTCCACCGGCACATATAATGTACAGTACAAATTTCAATTTTCTAGTAAACATAGTTTTTAAAAAAAATCACTTTTTCGAGCAAAAAAACACCCTGTATAAGACACTTATTCAGTCATGTGTTTGACTATACGTGTTTCCTACGTATATATACGATATAAACAGGTTGTCTTCAGTTGATCGTCCCAGGCTTTTTTCTCACACACTGTACCTTCTAGAAATGTGAAATTTTCAGTATGTACTCTCTTGTTGGAGAACGTTGTTAAGTGTGAATTTCTGAAAAATCCTGAAATTTTTCACGGTTTTAGAATTTGTAGTTTTTGAACGCTAGGTGGTAACGAAAAGTTTCAATAAGTAAGTTGTAGAGCATACTCGAAAACCTTTAATGGAGTCGGTATGGTCAAAATCGTACATTTTTGGTACTACCCAAATGTTTTTACGTCTCTAGTTATTGTAAAGATTGTCTGTGAAAAATGAAGATGTTTTGAGCCAAATTATTCTTTTACCTTGACAAATTAAAAGTTAGAACAATTTAAATTTTATAAGGAATTACAGTAGGACTTCGCACACGTTTTCTAGAGAAAAAAAGTTGGTGTTTTTTGTTAATCAAGAAAAGTAGGTTTTAGGGTCTACAAAATGTCTAATTTATGCCAACTGAATTTCCGAAAGTTTAAAATGTGCGTCCGTTTTAGTATTTAAAGTACCACCGCTTTGTTTGAAGAAAATAAGTATGAATCGTTATACTCGCGAACAGCGGTCCAGGTTGGCTTAGTTATACTACGGTAGTTCTTCGGTTTCCCCTTCCATAAAAACTTGTCTAGGTTAACGGTAATAGTTAGTGTAGGGAGCTGTTGGCTCGATCTCGTGGTATGCAGGGCTTGCCACCACCCTCCTACGCATTGTAACCCGGCCACCTGAATTAAGGGCTTCAAAAGTCGCTTGATGACTTAGGCCTAAGGTGGTGCCTTGGGTATAAGCCTAGCTGATTATTATAGTGGTCATCGAAACGCCCGTTTAACAATTCGGTTGTTTCAAATGTTATATCCTGACAGTCAACCAAATCACCACACTATCCTCCGAACTGTTGCTGACTTCGAAGGAGACGGCAATGTGAATCCCACATGCCGCGGACCTGGACGTCATAACACTAATATGGAAGACACAGTCATCGCCTACTTTGTTGCTCAAGCAAGTATAAGAATGGCATGCTCCGATTTTGACTTGTCAAAATATTATGTCTGGAATGTCCTTAACCGCCATAAATTTCACCAATTTCGTGCCACGTTCCACCAAGCACTTCACGATGGTATTCAGCGCCTTAGGTTGGATTTCGGTAACAGGTTCAGTACCATTTCGGATGCCAACGAAGATTTCCTCCGTTTGATCCTGGCGTCCGACGAGTGGAAGGGACGGCCCATTTCACTGCTAGAATAACCATATTTGGAGCGATGTAAATTCGCACTGGGGATTTCCACATCACAATCAAGTACAATTCGGTTTAAACGTCTGGGCAGGTCTACTAGGAGATCACGTCATTGGGCCATTTTTTTCTTCCGAATCGGGTTAATGGGGTGAGCTACCTGGCTTTTCTACGAAATGAAGTAACAGAAGCATTGGAAGATGTCCCTTTAGTCTATCTGCCACATCTGTGGCATGACAGTGCACCTCACGGCAATGGCTTCCTAGGTCCCCAGATTTGACACCGCTGGACTTTTACCTGTAGGGATTCGTCAAGGAGGAAGTATATAAGAAGCCAGTCACTAGCGAAGACGACTTGCGCTAGAAAATCATTGCAGCGTTCCAACTCGTTACTCCAGATCTGGTCCGTGGTTCGTTCCAGAATATGCTTCATCGCGGACGGTGGCATTATTGAACCGTATTTGTAAAAAACTTTCTGTAATTCATTATTATAAAAATTTCACTTGTTCTAACACTTAATTTGTAAAAGTAAAACAATGATTCGGCTCAAAACATGTTATTTTTCACAGACAATCATTACAATAAAATGAGGCGTAAAAACATTTGGGGTAGTACCAACTTGTTATTTTTCATGACCTATTATTTCAGTGACAAAATGTAAGATTTTGATTATACCAACTCCATTTAAGGTTTTAGAGTATGTTTAACATTGAAACTTTTCATCAACCACCTAGCGTTCAAAAACTACAAATTCTAAAACCATGAAAAATTTCACGATTATTTTGAAATACACAAATACCTACGATCTCGAAGAGTATTCGTTTATTGGAGCTTGTGGCGGTGGTCTATTTACTGACCCTTTGGCAGTAGCGGCGCCAGGATTTTTGGGGAGGTAGGCCAACTATTTAAAGCCCCCCCCCAAATTTTGGAGGCCCCTAACCACAATTTTTTCAAATCCGTCCACGTGGATTATTTAATTGTTTTTAAGCAAGTGGTGCAATTTTTGGGTAAATTCGGTACGCGACGAAAGAATTAGAACTCATTATGAATTTAAACATTACTAAAAACAGAGTGTGTGTTGATCCTTTTTGGTGTACCGATAACACTTAACAAATAAGTGGTTATTTACTTATTTCTACGACTGAATTCCAATCTATCTATTTACATTCATTCCTACGGTACTTCGCGTGTACATCCCTTACATCATAACTTAAAATTTTCGAAAATGAACGTACGTAGGTACACTAAGTAAAGTAAGTTTAAGATACAAATATTTGTAAAGATAAAATTAAATATACAATTGGGATATAGTAGCGCTCGCGAAAAATGAAAACTAAAAAAATAAACTTCTGTCAAAGAAAAGTTACTGGTACCTTTGAAAGGAATAAAAATAGCAGTGTCGTTGAATATTGAAAAATTAATAAATAAATTAGTTGTTTCTTTCAAAAGTACATTGTGCCGTTTTTAAAAAGTGAGTAATGGTATCTGACAACCAAACCATTTAACTTGAGGTATGTAGTTTATAATGAATTTTGATATCAATGGTGAAATTCAATTTCCGTACTTGTGAGAGGTAAGTGGCATAAATTTATTGTTACATATATCGTGTTTCTTTGTCGGAAGTATTTTTTTGCAACTTCGGGGTGAATTTTGTGCGTTTCATTTACGTACATGGTGAAATCAAATGAGGTTATGGTTGAATTTTTTTTCCTTCTTAAGTGTTAATACATTTAACTTCATTGAAATCTGAATTATATGGAGTGTGTTTTACTTGTGTTTTGTGGTGGTGGTATTGCTATTTCTCTTCGTATCACTTTTCTACTTCCTTAGGCTTTATATTAATATGGGAGGCAACACGTTTGGCAGTGACTCAGTTAATAACATTTTGTGTTTAATATGTCAGAAGCAGAGTACGAAACAAGCTCTGTCAAAGATAGGAGGGAATGGTAGAACACAATAGTTGGAATATGTGAAAGAACGAAAAGAGGCATTTGACAGCCAGTTTAGTGCGGCAATCATACGGAAGTTTCCAGCGTTGAACTCTCTGTGAATGGTAGGATGATTGATTTCCAGCTCTGCCATGTCTCTGAGATGGACAGGTGTCCAACGAGCGTAGTTGGTGTGGTCCAATGCAAAGAACCAGGGTGTCAGCTCGGTCAACGCAGCTACATACTGTTTAAAGTCCGCTTTTCGCAAAGAACAAACAAAAGGGTTTCTTATCTGATCACAGTGTCCCAGTATTGAAATTGAGGAATGGATTTATTTTTTTGATTACGCCATTCTGAAAACTCCAGAAGCTCATTTTCTTCACTCAGCTCTTGACTTTGGTAATGTTGGTATGCACGATTCTGAAGGATATACAGTGCCGATACTGTTACTTCGTGCGCCCTCCTTGTACGTTTAATATGTGCCGCTCTCAAAAACGAATCACATACTCCAGCTGTTCCAACACCAGCTTGTACCAGAGCCTCAACCCAGCCACTGTCTTTAAGCCAATCGCCGATAGTTTTAAAGAAAGCTATTTCAAAATGTAAACCACCCATCATTACCACAATCTTGTCCTCTCCGTACGTATCAGGCCACATCCATTGAATTTGTTTCGACAATGTAAATAACGGCTGATCAAAAGCGATAACCGGTGTTTGGCCAGCATTCAGATGCTGAACGGTGTTGTTTGATCATTGCTATAGTATGAGCACTTTAAATTAAAAGATGAAGCAACACACTGGGACCTGTAACAAATTATTTCGTTGTAGGAAGTAGGCTAGCGTGGTATGCAAACCAGGATTTGTTATACACAGTATTATTAGCGATAGATTCCTTTGCATAATCTAGCCACTTGTATTCTGCTATTTCGTGTTCCGGAAAATTTTCATGGTTTAACGATGCAATACTCGTTGGTGGAACTGCTGATCCTTTAACACTACAAGCAACTGGATGCACTTCTGTGAAGTATTTTGTTAGAGAGTCCATAGTCTTAGATACATTAGTACCCGTAATTGTGGGAATGTTTCGGTCAAGGCCCTCGCCATTAAAATTGGGGTGCTGAAAGAGAGAGATAGAAGTGCCATGAAATGACTCTTTTGATATTGTTGAGCTTGGGTTATGGTCTATATTATCCACTGCTGCAGTTGTAAACACACCACCCCGCATTTTAGGGGGGCAAATGACTTGTTCTTTATTATATTGTTGACACACTGCATTTCCCATTTCTGTAGAAATACGAAAAACTCTATCACATGATATGCTCACTACCAGACTTGAAAGTCGATCAACAATTTGCTTCATATGTGTCGTCTTAATTGATCTTTCATGCTTGACACTATTAAACTTTAAAAGTTGAGCGATCGTTAGTGCTACTTGAGACAAAGAATCTTCTACCTGGTTTTGAATGTTCGGACCCTCCAAATCATGCTGACAAGTTGAAGCAACAATTGGTGTATGGATTTTATCTGCGATTCCTCAGAGAAACCATTTAAGAAACAGTTGTGTTCTTCAAATATGTGGCGGCGAACAATCTGGGCTGCATGTACTAGTTGAAGAGCATCATTCTCAGAGACTAATTCACAAGCTTTTGTCAAAGCAGCTCCGACATCCTCATCGAAGGCCAAGTACACATCCCTCCCGGTTTTTTGTGGGCGCATGTCTGGAAATTGAAGCAACAGGCGTTCTTTTAAACGTGTAGAATGAATTCTTGAACCACTACATCCGCCGAGTTGTTCCATCCTTGTATTGTATAGGCTTGAAAGATCGGAAAGTTTGAAAACATTTGCTACGTTTTTTTCTCTTCGAGTTTCTTTAATAAACATAACAAGCTCTGCAAAGACTCTTCCTGATATCAAGTTTTGGGCTTCAGAGCTTGGTGTTTTCTCGGCAGAAGCTTTCCTTGCACGATAGTACTGTGAATTTAGGCAAATATTATGATACATTGCGTCAATCGCCACCATGTATCCCGAACTAAGACGACCCAGAAGTTTAGTGTCCCCTTGCAGAAGTGCACATTCTCGAACTCGGCTATCAATTCGGAAAGTACTTGCTGCGTGCAGTCTTTCTTTGTCATCTTCTTTTCCACAGAAAAAACATGGTTCTTTTATTTTTAATCTGATTTTTGACTGGATCGTTTTCTCTTCAAAGGTGAATCTCTGTCTTGAGTGGGGTTATTTTTAAAGGTTCGTTTTTGTGCTCTTTTTAACTTGGTTTTATACTACTTCAACTTTCAAGATAAGTGGTATTTAGCACTATTGGCCACCATGGACGCTTCTATACCTATCCCATCATCTAGTCTCGCGAGTGTTTCATCTGAAAGTTCTCCAAGCTCGTTAAATGGTTTAAGGTTTTCAGCAAATAATGCGTAAACGGTTTGTTCTACAACTTTGCTCTTCCTTTTTGCTGGACATGTTAACTGTTCCTTGGTGTTTTCTTGGCATAGCATACACAAGCTCCAGTTTGTCTTTATTTGTTTTTGGGCCGAAAAGCCTGAAGTTGATGGCTGACTCGGGTCTACTAATTGAAAACTTTTGGACATATTCGCTAAAGTGCGTAGTACATATAGACTTATAAAAACAATTACTACGCTAACGCGGTACAATAACTCTAGCACAGTATTACTCGGACAACTCTACCCGTTTTCAACGCGTTGTTTTTTGTGTATTTGGGAATCTAAAAAAAGAAGCCTTTGACCTCGTAAACACGATATATCGTATTATGTTAGCGGACCCGTAAATCGAAAGGACTATCTAGACTACCACGGTGAAATGGAGATATATATTCTTTTATTTCCCAAATTGTTTTTACGGGAAACCAATTATTTATAAAACAAGTTAATTTTTTACCGCTATTTTATTAGTTTAAAAATGAAATTAGTAATCTTTAACTTCAAATTCGTCCTCAGCACCCAAATATTCTTAACTAAAGTGAAAATGAATGAAATCCGACAACAATAATAGAAAAATGTTCATTTTGGCCGCCATTTTGAATTTTGAATTAGTTTAAATGTACATTAATGTTATTTTAAACTTCAAATTCGTACTCAACACCCAAAAATATGTCTTAAATGACAATCAATCAAAACGGACAACAATAATAAAAAACAATATTTTGGCCGCCATCTTGGATTACAGGGGCTCATTTAATTAGTTTAAATGTCCATTAATGTTATTTTCCACTGCAAATTCGTACTCAGCACCCAAAAATACACGTCTAACATGAAAATCAATCAAATGGGACAACAAAAAGAGAAAATAGTTAGTTTTGGCCGCCATCTTGGATTATAGGGGCTCATGGGTAAAATTTGAAGTGGCTCGATTTCTTATATTTTTTATGGCATTCCTAGCCATCATGAAAAATTTCATGCTTTTATACGAAAGTGCACAATTCCTTTATTTTCCGGAGCTATGCCGCTGGACTAATATATGCTGTCAGCAAAGGGAAAAATTTACTCCAAAACATATTGATCTTGCTCTGACAGTTCGTCAGGCTGCAAGAAGCAAGAAACTGGTCAATTTATTTCATGACCTATAACAATGTCTTGCAGTCTGATTGCAGCTTGGCTTCTCTGTCCTTAAAAAGTTTTGATAAAAAAAACTGGGGCGTTTGTTTCTATAAACTTCAAACCTTTCTCGGAGTTAGACGATGCTGATCCCATTCTTCACGTAACTGCTTACAACATCGACATTTTAACTGACACTCTTGATGGGAAAACACTTTTCATGCAACCAAAATGGTAGCATTCCAGAGAAAAGGTGCTGTTACTTCACAATTTCTGACCGAAGTCAGTCTTGCAAAGCACACCACTTTACAAATTCCCAAAGAAATAAACGAACTGCCATTGGTTCCATTTTTCGACAAGCAAGAGCCGCACTTTGATGAACCAGTGGATCAATTGTGGCATACTGCTTCTTATCCATTAAATTTTGAGGGAATGTCAAAAGCAGTGCTGGATTCTAGGGTAGAGGACCTAACATTTGTTATTGCCAGATCTGAGAGTGAGGAAAAAATCGAATGGACAGAATTTAACAGGAAATAAACTAATTCCAATCTTGATGTTTCTGCCATCGGCTTCCTACCCTTAATTTTGAACCCTGCACACGAGTTTTCAACTTTACACTGTATTCTTTTAAGATGCATTTCATTGGCAGACAAACTTGGGAAAAACATTTAGTTCTTACAGCTGATCAAGCAGTGTATTGCAAACTTGTTGAGTTCCGTTAGGCGTCACAGATCTTCAAAAATCGTATTGTCCTCCAAATGGGCGGGCTTCACATAGCTCTCAATTCTTTGCAGGTGATAGGGAAGCATATGTCAGGCAGTGGCCTTGGAGACTTGTGGGTGGCTAGTGGTTTGATGGTGTAAGGCTCAGTGACTAAAGTCCTCGAATTTTCTTGATGAGCAAGATGTCCCGGAAGCAGAAAATTTGTCCACAAAAGCAGCCAATGTTGACGAACTTAGAGAATACCTCCGTTGTCCAATTTTCCTGAAATATTTGTCAACTTTCTTGCAAGAAAGATCCGAAGAGGACAAAAACTTCAGTCTTTGGTAGACATATATTGACATGATCTTGACTCTTCTCATGTCCACTAGAAGAATCTGGGGTGGGGATTGGTAAAGCTACCGTGGTGCTCTTTCAAACATGCTCCCTTACATAGCTTTGAATGATCATAGAATCTACGTGTAGTCCATCTTTGTTTACATTGCAGACATGAATCAGTTGCCACCCGAAGTCGAAGCTGGATTTCTGTCTGGTGACTTTGCTGTGTTAAGGACTAAAAAGAAGTTTTCTCAAGTAGATCCCGATCATGCTCAGGAATGGGTTGTTGGTACCTGTAAAAGTTCGTCTGGTGGCAATCTTGGCATAACGCAGGACGTCAGAACGCTTCACCGTTGGGCATTCTCCCTTCATTGGATAAGTGAGATATCTGAGCAAACGTACCATATATCAAATACAACTTGTCCTAAAGAAGAAACACGCGCTAGACAGGCCAAGGATGTTCAAGATGAAGAGGCAATTTTACAGGTGATGGAAACCTATAGCTTTGGAGCTGTGGATAGATCTTGTACCGTAGTGAGCCATGTAGCTACTAAGGATATAGCCACGCCAAAGATTTCTGACGCTCTTCTAACAGCAAAACAACGCAGGGTGGAATTAGTACGAGTCTCGGTTTAGCAAAATCTTATCAAAAGTCAAGAAACTGGAACGTTTACAGTTAGCTACCATGCAACATAACATAAGAACAAGGAACTCACTTTAGTTGATCTATAATAATAATAATAATAATTTATTTATTTATTTAGAATTACATGGCCTTATAGCACAGAAATTGTGCGGGCTAAGTCAACATTTGACTTTTAGCCCATGCCATTAGAAGTTAATCCTGTCTTATATCATTAACAAAAAATTTGATAAAAAGGTTATTTGCAACCACCAAAATTATTAATAAGCGCGTACATATGAATTTTATATAAGTTTTTAACATAATTTTTACTAATTTTTTTAAATGCAATAAAGGTTTTTACTTGGCTAGAATACATCGAATTATAAAGGTTAACACCACTGTAGAAAATTGAGTTAAGACGAATATTTAAACGTGGTTTTTCAAGGGCTAAAATATTTTCTTACGAAGATTGTACCTGGGCTCGTTTTTCTATAAAAAATTATGAATGGGGCTTTGAGTGGATTTGTATATAAAATTAAGGCAACAGTAATTATAAACTCGGTTAACATTAAGTTCGTTTAAACTTTGAAATAGAGGCGCTGTATGTTCATATAATGATTTATAGGCAATAATCCTTATAGCACGTTTTTGTAGAGTTTGGATCCTGTTTCTATTATATTGTGACGTATTACCCCAGAAAATTATACAAAACGAAATTTCCGGGTATATAAAACAATAGTACAGCTTTAGTAACAATTCTGAATTAAAAATTTGTCTATTTCTTGAGAGTAGGAAAATATAGTACGATATTTTTTTCGCTATAACGTCAACATGTTTATGAAATTTAAGATTTTTATCTAACCATAAATCTAAGTATTTATATTCTGAGACTTGTTTCAGATGAACACCATCAATAGCCAATTGAATGTCATTGCCATTATATTTATTATGAGACGTAATTATCTATGTTCAATTGAAGGTCATTATACTCAAGCCATTTATTAATTTGGGGGAGTTTTGTGTTTAAGATTAGCGATAGTGCGTTTAAGTTCATATTTCCTTCAAGCAGGATGGTGTCATCAGCGTATAAGGTAAGTAAATCATCGACATCTAGGAATGTGATTTCATTAAAGTATAGGCTGAGTAATAAGGGTGACAGGATAGAGCCCTGGGGTACACCGGAGGTAACTAGTGCACGCTCGGGCATTTAGTTATTAATTTTAGTTCGCGTATGTCTACCTGTTAGATAAGAGGTTAACCACATTAGGATTTCCCCCCTGATTCCCATCAGCGATAGTTTAAAAAGTAACCTTTCGTGTGAAACAAAGTCAAAAGCCTTTTTAAGGTCTAAGAAAATGGCAATTACATAACACCCGCTATCAAGGAATTCCAATATTTTTTTATTTACCCTGGCTATCGCATTATCCACTCCCTTCTGTTCTCTAAAACCAAATTGCTTATTCGAAATAATTTCATATTTTTTACAAAAACCATTTAAACGTAAATAATAATTGTTAGGGTCATTGTTATCCCCCTTCTTTAAAATTGGTATTATCACCGCGTTTTTTAAGGCATCAGGGTACACCCCTGTCAGAAAAGAAAGATTGATGATAAAAACTAGCGGAGTTAATATAGTAGATGCAATTTTTTTTAATATCTGGGGCGATATACCATAAAATCCGATAGGCCCTCAATTATTGCCTTGACTTCACTTTCACATGTATCTAGCAGACCCATAGAATTCAGTACTCGTTTAACAAAGCTAAATGAATTTTGTAGGTTTGAAGCGTTACAATTGCTCTAAGACTGACCACAGGAATTAAAGAAATTATTAAATTCATTTGGATGTACAGTTGTGCTAATCCTGTCGCCCTTACTGCGTCCTTGACTGTTATTTATAGTTTCCCACGTTTTTTTAATATAAGTACTTCCCGACAACTTTTTTTATAATAATTATTCCTAATATTTCTAATTTTATTATTTAGGTTATTTCGGAAGCGTTTATGTTTTTTAATATTTTCATTTGTAGGATTTCTTTTCGATAGCCTCAGAAGTTTATTTTTTACTTTAACGTAATTTTTAAGATCTTCCGTGATCCAACTATGTGATTTTTTATCGATAACATTTATATATGGAAAGCAAATATTATAAAGTTCTAAAAATGTTTGCAGAAAATGATTAAAAGCCCCGTTGACTTCACTAAATTCGTATAATACATTCCAATTACAAGATTGCAAGAAACATTTAAACTTTCTAATGTTCGCTTCTGATTTATTTCTAATTTTAATGGTTTTATTAATATTTTTAATAGAACTAAACGAAACAAATATTGGTTTATGATCTGTTGTATCCTACTCTCCTAGTAGGACGAATTTATATTGGTAAAGCAAACATCAATAAGTTTATGAGAAATACGAGTCGGGGTTTTAACCGTATTATTTAGATTATAACAATTCATTTAATCGCATAGGAATTTTTTTACCGAGGTAGAGGATAATAGGTCTATGTTTAAATCTACTAAAACCATTTTTTTAGACTGTGGATTTCCCAGTTTTTACAGAGAGTTCTCTAAACATTCAAAACAAATTCCTATCGAACCAGGAGGGCGATAAATAACACATAAATATAGGTCGTTGATTGAGGTAGCAAAACCTTCAAAATATTCCGAGATACATGTATTGTCCTCTAGTATTTGCACTTCGAGGTTTTGTTTAGCCAAAAATCCTACTCCGCCACCCCTACGAGAGGTGCGACCCTGGCCATAAAATCTATAATCATTTAGTACAATATTTTGATTGTCGTGTAGCCAAGTTTCTCCCAGCGCAATTATTTCTATTTCATTCCCAAAAACTGCGGATATATGAGTAGCCAACGATGGTAGATTACATGATGCACTTTTAATATTATGACCAATTATTTTAATCATTAAAAAAATAAGGAAAAAAGAGATAAATATTAACGACCATTTATATTTCAGAAACTTGACCATTCTCAAAATTGAATTTATACGTTTGATTATCGATTGATATAGTATTTGTAGACAAGAATTTATATCTAGCCAGTAGTTTAGGTTTGGCGAACATCCCGAGTGAGTATCGAGCTAATGACTGACTAGGCGTATAATCTTGATCCATAAAGATTCGCAAGCCTTTAAGCTTAACAATTTGCTTAAGTATATTCATTTTGATATCATAAGAATCAGCATTAAAAATCACCGGGCGACATCGGCCTTCTTGGTATGGCCCTTTTCTATACACCTGACTCCAAGATACCCCTTGTTCAATACCCAATTGTTCGTAAAATAAATTCATGATCTTGTCCGCTAGGGTTCTTCTCTCTTCAAGTTCGCTATCGACTATACCTTTGATAATTAGATTATTTCGTCGCACGGTTACATCTAAGTTATGTAGTCTCATACGGCTTTTTTCGACTTCATCCGCAATAGTTTTCACCTGAATGTCTACTTTATTTTCAACCTCAGTTACTCTATTTTCAAGTTCTGGTATAACTTCAACTATAGTTTCATATTTGTAAGTCTAGAGTCTAGATTAATTAGTTTGGATTCGATGTTCGTAACCTTTTCATTAGTCGCATTTAGGGTCTTATTTTGATCATCGAGTTTTGAATTAATATTATTAAGTTGGGTGTCTTGGGTAGTTTTTAAATCACGAATTCCAAGTCAAATATTTTCAAGAGTAACTGGCATAATTGTCGTAGAAAACACACCACTCGCAGGTAGATCAAAAATAAAAAATAAAAATAAGAAGTTATTACTAACCTATTACAGACGAAAACAAAGATGATTAGAATCCAATTTTAGCCAAGCGATGTGATGCAATCTCTACAAGGAGAAGACGTCTCAATAATATAATAGAAAGCATGTTATAAAAACTGACAGATATTTCCTGCGCGTATTGATCGCCGCATATGAAGGGGAAGGACTATTGATTTGAAAGAATTTCTCAAGCATGAGCTTTGCAATTTTCCAATATCGTGAGCTTCGGTGAACGTCAAGCTAAGAGCAGCAGAAAAGGCTTCACTATTGAAGGGAAAAGAGTGCCCGAAACATCTACCTGTAGACCAAAAATCTGAATCAATTCTCATGATGGGGTGGCTTTTGTCTTGTCTTTGGGCCGCCCGCCCGCATCAGGCTAAGACATTTGGTAATTACGCTGACTGCTTCATTAAAAGAATATTGAGTCATGGACTTAAGTACCAGGAAGTTCACATTGTGTTTGACCGGTACCTGTGTCAATCTGTAAAAGCTGGAACAAGGAAGAAAAGAGCGAAGGGTTTCGTTCCAGGACGCAGGAACATCCCTGACTCTAACGTGCCGTTGCCAAAGAACTGGAGTAACTTTTTATGCCTTTCTATGCTGACCTATGCAGGTTTTTGTCCCATAGAATCCTAGAGTACGACTTATCTCAGGAGGATTCAAAGACGAGTCACACGCTCAGTCTACCAATCCAACTCGAAAAGTAGATTGCCTCAGAGCGTCACACGAGGAAGCTGATACCCGTATGATTCTTCATGCTGTTCACAGTACAGTTAGAAATGTTGTTGTGATGATCAGATACACTGATGTCCAGCTTCTTCTTGCTCACCACTTTTCCAAGATGAAATGCTCGCATCTGTGGGTTATGAGTGGCACTGCACGAGACATTAAATATATTCCAGTACATGACATTTGCAAGACGCTTTCACCGGAGCAAGTCCCTCATCTGCTGGTTGTGACTCGACGTCCAAACTTGCATCCATAACGAAGATAGGCGCCTGGAAGGTATTCTATGGCAAAAACTGTGAACTTCTGTGTGGACTTGGATGCTGGACACTTACGAGGAGACTACCCGAGATGATAATCACCGATTTTGTTGAAACTAGGTTTAGTATGTAGACCTTATGGTACCTTATGGTAACATGAAATTTCACAAAGGGAAAAGTTGCAATGGGCATAGTTTTGCCATGGCAACCGAAAATGTTTTTGGCAACACAGTCTGTATATGGTCCCATTGAAAATAACAATTGATCAATTTTTACATATTTTGATCAAATTGACCAAATTCATCAAAGTATCATAAAATTCATTTCATTTGTCAATTTTGATCTATTTTTTTTTGGTTTTGAAATTTTGAAAATTTTTTTAAATTTTTCACAGGGGGGTACCCTTAGAAGTGCTCAGATTCCCATGTTATTTTCAATGAGAAAATATACATACTGTGTTTTCAAAAACATTTTCGGTTGCCATGGCAAAACTAATGCCCATTGCAATTTTTCCCTTGGTGAAATTTCATGTTACCATAAGGTCTACATACCCACCTAGTTTCAACAAAATCGGTGATTATCACCTCGGGTAGTCTCCTCGTTAGTGAGGACGTTCTCAAGAACGTAGAGGCGTTCGTCGTCAAATTGTATAAAGTACATAGAAATTCGTTTTCAAATTGAATTCGCGCTATCTAATGAAAAAATTATTAGAACAACTCACGTTTCCATACAGGTTGATCCTGGCGTTGCATGTGCTGATGATTCCCGCAGTATTTTATCTGGAGCTATGAGAAAACAAGAATCCCTCCCACCAACAACAGATGCACTCTGGCTTCACATCAAAAGGTGCCACTACCAAGTAAGTTGGCTTGAAACACATTAGAATAAAAACATAAAAGACTAAAAACGTTCTTTAACCAATTTTTAAATTAGCGGGTATGTATATGGGAGAATGCCCACATTCCTAAGCCATCTCTTCCATTACTTGAAGACTGCGGCTGGACCAAAGACGGCGATAAAGTTGTTCCACGTTACATGACGCTAGATCCGATTCCTAAGACGTGTCCAGAAGTTGTTGTTTGTCACTGTAAAGGACTTTGTAACTCAAAGAACTGTACTTGTAGGAAAGCAAACGTCCCTTGCTTAATACTCTGTAGAAGTACCTGTCTTAATTTTGGAGAAACGCAGTAATATTTTTTGGTTTCGGTAAGTTTTAGTTACCCCATTGCTGTATATTTCGAAAGGTTTTCATTAAAGTCTAGTATAAACGTTGTTTTAAAATTAATTTTTGAAATCCTAATGTCTAAAAACATATGTCGAGAACGGCGCCCTCGTTTTTACTTGAAAAATGTGGTGAGTGTGCTGGCATCATTTTGGCCGCCATCTTCTCCAACATCTTGAATGAACCTGACCAATGTTTTTACAGTGTATTTTTGAATTCCTCATGCTCAAAAACATATAATTACACATTTTGGACGCGTTCTTGTGTCAAAGGGAGACTTTACAGGGCCGATTTCGGATTTTGGCCGCCATCTTGAAAAAACCTTACCAATAATTTTTTTAGGTTAATTTTAGTATTCATCGGGTTCAAAAACATATAATTGCACATTTTGGACGCATTCCTGTGTCAAAGGGGACTCTACAGTACCGATTTAGAATTTCGGCGCCATTTTGGGCGCTATCTTGAATATCTCACTTCTGGTCGAGATTTCACTTGGGCAACTGGCAGATTCTGATTCAGCACGGTCGAAATAGGGGGAAATGACCTTTTGCCCAAAAGTTACCTAAAATGCTTCTAAAAGTTCGATTTTCTGAAATCTTGACTAGACTATGACTATTAGAATTTGTGATAAAACTGATATTGGCCAAATAAAATGATTTTATTGAAATTGAAATTAATCCTGGTGTTATTTCCTACTAGAAATATTGATCATTAATTATGAAAAATTTGCATCACTTTTGAACACCAATTATCACTTCAACGGCACATATATATATATAAGTTATGTAGCAACACACTGCAAACATGTTAATTTTTTTTCACTTTTCCTACGGCCCTTTCAACATTTATTCGCACTTCGGCAATCCTTCTTGTATCTAAGATTTCTTTCTCAGTAAACTGAGCACGGTTCGTAAAAAAATGGGTAGATTCAGGCCACATCATACGTCCTTCAACAAATCTTATATAAAAAACCTTTATCAGCCATCACGTTATCACCTGGCTCGAGCAACAATACTAGATAACTTTATCAGAACCTCTTCCACCCCAAGCTTGTGACACAAAAGAGAGGACCCGTCTCGGAGTTATTCCTACTAGAAATTTGGTCGTGTTGTGGTTTTTATAATTTGAAAATGTTAGGCTTTGTGTAGTGAAAGATGATGACTTTTACACTAATATTTCAATGCAATCGAATATAATTTTTGTATTAGGATACTTTTTAAAGCATTCGGGCATGTACTTATACACAAGACTCTTCGTAGGAATTGGAAATAATGCTGCTAAATTTACCTCAATTAACACATACCACGTAGAAACATAACAGATAATGTAGAGATTGAAATATTTAATCTATCTGCAATGTCTTATGAAAAAAGCCCGACTTTAAGTCTAACCATTACTGCAAAAAATTGGTCAATCAACGAAACTTTGAAATTTATCTTTCTTGATGGTGGCCCTTGATTGTTGGCCTCCTCACACCCCCTGCAATACGTCATTCTTTTAGTTAAGGGTTTTAGAAAACTTAAAAGTAATAATTGACAAAATTATTATTCTGAATTATTTCTCACTTTAAATATATATACTTAAAAAGCCCCATGAAAATAGCAAATGTTTGTAAGATTGTATAAAATCGGGTTTTTTCAATATTGCCAGACATTTTAACTGCAACTAAGGTCATTAGCTTAATAGTAGTCTTCAAACTTTCAATTTCACACTTCAAATTCCTATTTTCCAATTCTAAGTCAGTGTAGTCTGTTTGAATACCAACGTAAGACAACCGATTCATACTTTCATCTTGTAAATAAATTAGTAATTTTAATATAAATTTTTCATTTAAGAATGGTATCAACATTGCCATTTGGTATAGTTTCCACAGCATTGTAAATATCATCAACTTGTATGGTCACAGGAAAATGGTAAATAAATGGAACTGAAACAAGTGGCAACGTTTCTTCCATACTAATAGTACTTGACGAATAATCGTGAAATTCCAGAGCGGTTTTTAGTCTTTTGGCTTCAACTAGTTCGTTTAAGAAACAAATACTATAGTTCCTAAGAAATTATCAAAGATACTATAAAGCTCTATGATTAAAAACAGTTAAAAATTTTGCTTTGTCGGTAAAGAAAACCAAGGCTTAATGTTAAATTAAAGGTTCAATTAAACGTTTTCTTTTTTCATTGGCAATTACTTCCGATTTCGATATGGGTGTTCGGTTTTTTGGCAAATTTAAAATTGGCACCCAATCTGGATCGCTTGTTTCCCATCCACGGTAGCCTAATACAAAGTGAGAGCTACATATTCGCGTACCGTCGTTGGCTTTAAAATACTTTATATTAACAATTTGCTGCCACAGATACTTCTTTTTTTTGGGAAATCAATGAAACTTAATAGCAGGAGTTGTAATTTTATTTACACAAAGCACAACGCAATACACAACCATTATAAAATAATGATTAAAACCGTTACCGTAGTTTCTACGATAAATAACGTTACGGAAAGTTTGAAATGGCGAAATTTGATACAAACATCGGTCAGCGCAGAATCAGTTCGTTTCAACTTTTACCATCATAATACGGTCGAAAAAATCTATTTACAGAAAGTAACTAATAATTGAATTTCGTTTTAATTCTCAAAATGCCATAATTATAAATTTAACTGAATTAAAAAATATGTAAAAACTGAGCACCTTGGGCACATGCAAATCATTATTGAACCATTTCGAAGATTCGAGGCGTGTTACGAATTCGCGACCGAAAACTTTGGTTGCGCTCCTTAACAGCTACGGGTGGGAACTACTCGTCGGATGTCAAATTTAATTTACGGTGGAAGCTACATGTACATGGAGCCAGTTAGAAACTTATGCAGACGCTTGACATAATAAGACCCCGTATAAGTTTAGGCACCCTTGCGTCATCTAGACACGTTTCTGTGACGAATAGTTTAACGGCGATCAATTATGCGTTGTCGTAGGTCGTCAATGTTGCGGAATTCAGTTTTGTGTACCAATTTTTCAAGATGTCCCCAGAACTAAAAGTTGTGTATGTGTAGAAATTCGTGTTATTTGAATAAGGACTAAAAACATTTTATTAGATTGGTGAGTAAAAATTTCTACTAGCAAAAGCTTATTAAGCGTTTGCATCTAGAAATATGCTATCGTAACGATTTAAAATAATGACAATGTGATTTAAATAAATTTCATTTCTTTGTTTTAAAGTTTATTAAAAGTAACATAAACTGTTCACTAACAATATGACATAGATCATTGTATGTACAAAAGCTGTTTGAAATGGCCCCTATTGGAGTGTAGGCAAGCTTGACCGCGTCTTCGGAAAGATTCTCGAACACAATGAAAGATTTCTGACGTGTTTCAGATTGTGTCACAGCGTCAATTATGCCTTGACGTCTCGAACTTCAGTCTTGTATACCAAATCCTTGATATTTTCCCAAATATAGAAATCACATGGGTTCACATCAGGATATAAGGCAACAGTTCCGCATCGACCTATCCACCTTTGAGGAAACTGGCCATCAAGCTGAGCTCTTACCCGAAGGCTAAAATGAGGGGGTACTCCGTCGTGCATAAACCACTTCCGTTGTCTTAATGCTAGCGGTACGACTTCAAGTAGGCCTGGTAAAGTGTCTTGTAGAATGGTTAGCTAAGACTCACCAGCTAGTCTTCAAAGTAAAAAATAAGGTCCAATTAATTGCTCGCCATCAATTCCGCACCAGACTTTGAGACTTAACTGCACTTGATGTGACCTAACGGTAGTCACGTGCGGGTTTTCTGGCTGCCACTCATGACGATTATGAAAGTTGAAGATTCCGTCACTCGAAAAATTAGCCTCTTCAGAAACTAGGAGCGTACCTAACCAATTGACGTCGTTAGTCTGCTTCTGAAACCATTGTTGAAATTCATTTAAAGATTAAACCTTTTGTTAATGGATTGGGGGGTAATGGTGTGCTCGAAGGCTAAACCGGACAAGTACATGGTCAACTCGCAATGGACGTCAAACTTATCTCGTACCTGTCGTAGGATCATCTTTGAATATAATAAGTACTGGTTCTTCCACGTCTTCTGGAACGCCTCTTTCTGCAGTAGCAGGTCCTGTGGGTTTTATTATTCCAGTTTCTCTTAAGCGTCTGTCAACCGCTGTGAAAGTTTGTCAATTTGGAAGCTGTCTTTGGGAAAGGTGAGTCCATACAAAAGATGAATATCGGTATATTCTGCATTATGACGTAAGCCATAGCATAGCAGATTAAAGATACGAAATATGAAGTAAATTATTGAGGTCCCTTAATTTATTGCAAATTTGAGCCTCGTTGCTGTACAAAAAATTATTAGAACATGTGTTGTAGCCTTAACCTGTAGGCTAAAAACCTTTTTTTAGTTACTATTTAATGAGGCCAACTACCTTCAGTGTACTAGCATTCAGGGGAAACACACGGAGATGAGCTAGAAACTTTCCAAAACGCCTCAAAAGGTGTTTAATTTGTACTTACTTATGGTATTAGATGAATGAAAAACGACCTACAATAGTTCTTTTTTAATAGGTGTAGTCACTTAGAAACACCTTGGTATTGTTAAAACGTATTTTGACACATAGCATACTTCTTTTATTTTAGTAAAGCACTTTCGATAATATTTCAAAACAATTGCATTTTCATAATATTACAAAACAATTGCATTTTAATAATATTTCAAAACAATTCCATTTTCATAATATTTCGAATGCATTTATTTATATTTCATAACAATAACACTCTAATAATATTTAAAAATAATTGCATTTTATAATTTCATTTGCATTTACTAATATTTCAATTGCATTTTACTAATAATTCAATTCCATTTTACTAATATTTCAATTGCATTTTACTAATATTTCAAAATAATTTCATTTTGATAATATTTGAAATGCATTTTACTAATATTTTAACACAATTGTATTTAATAATATTTCAAAATAATTGCATTTTAATCATATTTGAAATGCTTTTTACTAATATTTTAACACAATTGTATTTAACAATATTTCAAAATAATAGCATTTTAATATTTCAATTGTATGTTACTAATACTTCAATTTAATTTTACTAATATTTCAAAACAATTACATTTTAATCACATTTGAAATGTGTTTTACTAATATTTCAAAACAAATATATTTTAATGATTTTTCAAAATAATTGCTTTTAAATAATATTTCAATTGCATTTTCCTATTATTTCAAAACAATTAATTGGATTTTGAAAATATTTTAAAACAATTGCACTTTAATAATATATAAAAATAATTGCATTTTTATAGTATTTTAATTGCATATTACTAATAAATGAAAACAATTGCATTTTAATAAAATTTCAATTGCATTTTAATAATATTTCAATTGCATTTTACTTATATTTCATAACATTTACATTCTTATAATATTCAAAACAATTACATTTTATTAATATTTTTAAAAATTGCATTCTAATAATATTTTCAAAAATTGCATTCTAATAATATTTTCAAAAATTGCATTCTAATAAAATTTTTATATAAATTCATTTTAATTATATTTCAAATCAATTTTTTGAATGATATCTACAAACCATTACATTCTAATAATATTTCAAATCAATTTTTTGAATGATATCTAAAAACCATTACATTCTAATAATATTTCAAAATAAATACATTTTCATAATATTTCAATCTTAATTAATCTGGCGATCCTGGACCTCTGTGCGGTTTGTAATCTCACCCAAATTAACACTACTCGAAACGCGAAAGGAAACATTCTTGACCTAATTCTAGTAAACAATGCTCAAGTTACGTATACCGATGCCGAATCTCCGTTGGTACCTATCGACCAGGCTCACCCACCACTGCTGGTAGGCTACCACGATGAACTTACCTCTCCTGCTACCCATAAAGAACCAGTTTTCAATTATGAACTAGGTGATTACTGCAGCCTTTACACAGCAATTCAGTCTACTGATTGGTCGCAACTTTACAATTCGAAGGATGTCGATGGGTGCGTTGAAATCCTTACTCAGCGTGTTCAGAACGCAATGATCCAACACATACCAAAAACTACACCTATAAAGAGGCTCCAGAATCATTACTGGTACTCACCTAAACTAGCGTTAGCACTAAGGCGGAAAAAACACTTTCACCGTAAGTTAAAACGGCACCCTAATGCCATCAATAAGCTAAACTACGATTCCCTACACTCTTAAAAATATTGGGTTGTTTTTGACCCAAATTGGGTTGTTTTCTTACCCATTGTTGGGTTAGTATTTAACCAAACAAAATATTGGGTTGCTTTAGTTTTCACCCAAAAAGGGTTATTTTCATAACGCTATTTTGGGTTAAATTTATAATCTACCCAAATATGGTTTGAACATTAGCCCAAAATATGGTTAATATATGACTTAATTTTGGGTTATAATTTAACAATTAATTGGGTTGTTTGTTTTACCCATTGCTGGGTCAGTATTTAACCAAACAAAATATTGGGTGGTTTTCGTTTTCTTCCAAAATGGGTTATTTTTATAACGATCTTTTTGGTTAAATTTATAAGTTACCCATAATATGGTTAATATATGACTCAATTTTGGCTTATAAATTAACAATTAATTTGGATGATTAATTTGATCACACTGGAAAGAATATCGTAGGGCCTTGGCAATTTGCAATAAATTTAAACAAGGGAGTTCATTACGTTCTTCCGCTGAAATATCAACACAACATAAAAAATAAATTTAAAATATAAAATTAAATTAAAAATATTCTATACCTTTAGAATCTAAAATTAAGAATCCTTTCAAGCACTCATGGAAACGATGCAAGAATGGCGCAAAATTTTTAATTTCCAGTCTTCCAAAGACAACAAGTTCGATGGACACATTGGCGATGCTCATATCGTCTTTGGCGCGTGGGAACTTTAAATTTGATAGTATGACCCAATTTTGGGTTGCTATTCTATTATCTTAAAAACAACCTAATTTTGATTAACCCAAATTTTGCGTTTCAAGATTTTCAACTACATTTAGGTTATTTTTGACTCAAAAAGTAGTTAAAAATGAATTAACCAAAATCATTTAACCCAACGTTTTTAAGAGTGTAAGCAGCGAAGTCAAACGGCTAATGGCGACAGACAAGTCTGCTCACGCATCTGATACTTACCACAAATCTCTGACTAATCCGAAACACCTTTGGAACTTTGTTAACGATCGTATTAAAAACAAATCTCCAGCATTATCTCTTCTTATCAACTTTACTATTACCTCTGAGCCAGAGGCCCTGGGACAGGCATTCTGTAACAATTTCAAAAACATAGCCACTGATGTTCTCACTAGCACCGACGCGTATACTTTGCCCTCGTCCCCGCCATTAGCTGATGTCATGTCTGTTATCAAAATCAAGGAAGCAGACATCTGTATAGCCATCAAAAAATTAAAGATCACAAATTCCATAATAATATTTCAATTGCATTCTAATAATATTTCGAATGCATTTTACTTATATTTCAGAACAATAATATTTTAATAATATTTGAAATGCATTTTACTAATATTTCATAACATTGTATTTTAGTGATATTTCAAAACAATTGCATTTTAATAATATTTCAATTGCATTTTACTTAAAAATCAAATCAATTGCTTTCTAATGATATTTCGAATGCATTTATTTATATTTCAGAAAAACTAAATTTTAAAAGTATTTGAAATACATTTTACTAATATTTCAATTGCATTTTATTAATATTTCATAACTATTACATTCTTATAATATTCAAAACAATTGCGTTTTAAAAATATTACAAATAACTTCATTTTAATAATATTTCATTTGAATCTTACTAATAAATCAAAACAATTGCCTTCTGATAATATTCAAAACAATAACATTGTAAAAATATTTGAAAACAATTGCATTCTAATAATATTTCAATTGCATTTTACTATTATTTCAAAACAATTGCATTCTTTTAATATTGCAAAACAATTGCATTTAATCTTCATCAGGCAAACAAGCAAACAAGAGTTGAGTGTTAATTTGAAAACATTTTCCTAAAAGTATACTTATATGTAGTATGATATTATATTTTAAATTGACACAAGTAACTTACGTATTTTTTGCGTCGGAATATTCTACAGAAGAATAATCAATAAGGCTCTTTTTTGAATCGATAGCGATAACAACATGAAATAGCTGCCACCAGAAGTATAAAATAGATCGTATTCTAGAAAGGTTTTATATTTTACGTAAAAATTGAATACGTAGCTTTACAACAGCGAGCCAATTTTCAGACTTCGGAAGCATTCTTGATTAAAAAAACCACTTTTATTTCATTAATTAAATATAATAATTATATTACTAACTACAATGTTTTTATTACTTCCTTTCCAGAGTTATTTTATCTAGAAATATCTATATAGTTTGTTTTTACCCCGCAGTAATTTATTCCCAAAAAGTGTTATAAAAAATTAGCGGGTGCCTGCAAAGGTTCATGATTCAAGCGAATACAACAAAGATTTATACTTCTCTGTCAGATATTGTTGTGTACTTTTGCTACAACAAACAATTGAATTTACTCATCTCGCTCAATTGTTTTTTACTCTTACCCAAACGGAATAAATATTTTTATGAAACTTTGGTGACGAAATCAAAAAATAACACAGACTCTACTAATGTAATTTCCATTGAATTTAACATTATTTTCATGCCAATAGGTGTCACATACCTAAGTAGGAATTATATATATTATAAATTATATTTTAACTTAAATTAACTGAATGAAAGTAGCTTTTACTGAATAAGGCCTGTGATAACTATTTTATAATCTAGGCTGGCGGTTACTGTTCAACCAGTGGAGGAGTGGTTAGCTCTTTTGCCTCGCAGCAAGAGGAGATGAGTTCGATCCCAGCTTGTGGCACTGTGTTAAAACCCGGAACAACTTCTTCCGCGTTGAGTTTGCAAGTTCTCTCCCCACTGGTTAAAGTGATTTTCCCCGAGCTGTTTGGTTTCCCCTTCCATAAAAATCTATTGTGGTTAACGGTAATAGTTAGTGTAGGGAGCTGTTGGCTCACGTCGCACGAAAGGCTTTCGACCACCCTCCTACGCATTGTAACCCGAGCACCTGAATTAATCTCTTTCAAAGTCGCTTGAGGACTTAGGCCTACGTTGTTGCCAAGAGCGATATTATTTCTTTGCCCATCGTCTTAGGCAACAGTCGAGAAAAGATTGACCTGAAAACTAACATGTAAGGTGCTGTCTGACTGACTTATAATGCCGAATGACGGTTACATTCAAACCGTCTATAGCCGGGCGCGACGATTTTGTGCTGTTGGGGTTAAGGTTCTTACTATTGTCCAAAATCATTCTGGATTAATGAGAACCTGGTGAGTTGTGAGACAATTGGAAAAATATCACGTTGTGGTTTGACAAATTCTGCATGGTTATCAAATTAACTAGTATCAACTTCGAAGTTTTCAAGCTCTGTAGTAGGCAAGTTGACTTTTCTCAGTGGTTCCTAACAAAGAGGGTGGTGACCATCAGTTCTCAAATATTCTGTTAACAGCTGATCAGTGGAGTAAAAATAGCCCCCACGGGACAAGTATTATATCTCATCAAGTGGAGTTTAGCCTTAATGTTCCAATAAGATGATTTAACTGAGCTACTCATACAAGAAGACGCATCCGGTTTTTGCCCTATGGAGTTCCACCCTATTTTTGCCGTGACGTAAGAGCTAATCTTGACGAGACATTTCTTTCAAGGCCGAAAGGTCGTGGTTGTCCAGTTGTGTGGTCAGCACAATATCCCGATTGAAATTACACATGCGACTTCTTCCTCTGGGGCTATCTTAAAGACATAGTTTAGTTCGGGACGTTAATAACCTGTGACAACGCATATTTTATGGCTGTCAGACTATTAACCACAGAGATGGAATTTTGAAAGAATTCGAGAATCGTTTGAACGATGAGCTCGTACCTGAACTAGAGCCAGAGTTATTTTAGATTTTTAATAAAACTAATTCGCATTTGAAACTTAATGAAAACAACATTTATTTCAAACAAAATTCAGTCTTTCACTTCCATTTATAGAAAACCTTCTTTCTTATATTTACTCATGTATAAAATTAACATATTACGAAGACCGAAGTAAACTCCAATCAAAGATTTGTTGTAATCCCACTAATCATTCATTTTGTTTTCATGAGAGCCATATAATACAGAGCACCTCGCAAAGAACAGATAAACAGATAAAGTTAGGGCATCAGGACGTCATTTCGTAGTTAGGTCAGCTTAGATTGAAAATGAGTAGGAAACATTCGCATATTAATGAAAATATTCTATTGAATCAGAATTCAATAAAATTATCTCTTAAATACTTGCCCCACGCAAAAAAACACAGTTTTTGTAGTGTCGAATCTTTTTGAGTAAAATTCGTACTGAGAAAAAACCAAAAAAAGGTACTAATTTGAATGAAATCGATTGGACTCAAATATGAAGAATTATAAAAATTGGATTGAAAATTTAAAATCTATCTCGAAATAGTGGCTCAGTAAAAAGATTAAAATATTAGCATCAAATTAAAAAAGAGCCGCCAACCTACTTTTTGTAAAAACACTCGTAAAATAGAAACGCGAAATGGTAGATAACAAAGAAGTTTTACCAAAACGTCTCAATTTGTATCGATAAAAATATGGTACAAAACCTTTTAACCTTACGAACTTTCACTTATCTAACATTTGTTTTTCAAAATAGCGCTAGCGCAGTTTGTCGTTTTTATGATTTGAGGGTGGGCTAAATATCGCCATCAATTTGCTTGTACAAGTCGAAAAGAAGCTGTTAGGCCAAATTAACATTAACAAAGTCCTCTAGGAGGGGTTATACAATCACCGTGTCTGTCTGTCTGTCAGGCCTGCGAACGCGTTCGCATTTTCGGGGCAAAGGGTAATCGCTGCGTACGCAGTTTCTCGAAGGGTTGGCAAAACCACCGTGTGACGGCGAGCGTTAACGGATTGCTTTGCGGTTGGGTTTCAATGGTCTCTTTTCGTCAACGTCGCGACAGTTTTAATTCAGTTTGATTGTACATTTCGATATTGTAATGTTTATGTGTAGGTTGTGAATGTTGAGTTCGTGTTGTGATGGTTGTGGATGTTGAGTTCGTGTTATGACGGTTGTGGGTGTTGAGTTTGTTGTGCTTGTGTTATGATGGCTGTGGATGTTTTCTCTCCAACTTCTTCTGAATGACTTTGGGACGGACCGAGTGCAGAGTGTTATGCAACCTCTCAACGTCCAATGGCAGGGTTTCCACCAATTGTACACGGTATTCGTCTTGGTGTCAATTTGCGATTTATTAGCGCTGGCCGGGAATCGAACCCAGTTCTGTCTCGTGCAAGAGATGTACTCTAACCACTCAGCCACCAACGCTTGTTAAATTACGGTGTTTTTGTAAAAAACAGCTTTGGCGAATGTCCTTTACAAAGTTATAACGTTAGGTACTATAATTTATTCTACATCATTTTAAATATTTATAAATAATATTAATCTTATATTTAATTAAATATTTATAAATAATATTAATCTTATATTTAATTAAATATTTATAAATTATATTAATCTTATATTTAATTAAATATTTATAAATTATATTAATCTTATATTTAATTAAATATTTATAAATTATATTAATCTTTTATTTGTTTTTCGTTAACGCCCACCGTTGCTACGTTTGTTATGGGTGCGTATTCTCCAACTCCTTCTAATTGACTTTTGGGACGGACCGAGTGCTGAGTGTTATGGCAACCTCTCAACTTCCAATGGCAGGGTTTCCACCAATTGTTCACGGTATTAGTCTTAGTCTGCTTGACAGGGGGACGTTCTACCACAGAAGCACCGACACATGTTACGCTTCATTGAAAATGAGACCTTCAGCTTTATCGGAAACGTATTTTATAGAGTACGAAATTTTTGTTTAATTTAAATGAAATTGAAATTATTGCATCGAATAAATTCTAATTTAGCGTTTTCTCTAATGATTAAAAACAAATGCGCCACCCAGGTTTCGAACCCAGGCCATTCGGCTTGGCAGTCGAGCTCTCTATCACAGAAACACCGATAGCTGCTTAGCTCCACTAAAAATAAGACACTCATCGTAAGCATAATAGGTAATAAAGTCTTGAATTTGTTTATGAACGAATTTATGAAGGCGTAATCTGGTTTTTTTACGAATGAAATTATGTTGATTTAATCTTGTTTGTCTAATCTTTGGTATTGTTGGTTTTTTCTGTCTTATATTTGTATCTACAATTTTTTTAATTTATTTCCTTTTCCCCGCAAAATCGTCCAGTCTTAGAGGAACCTTTAAGAGCGTAAGTCATGCCCAAAAGCTTATCCGGTTTCATTATAATAACGTGAAAAATCGTATTTGTGGATGGTAAGGTGTTGCGCTTCTTGATATTCTATTTTCTATTGCTTGATTTCTAAGTATTTAAACTAATTAATGCTTGACTGCGTTATAATATTTTTCTATGAATTATTTTGATTATGAAGTCTGATTGCTTGACTGCGTTATAATATTTTTCTATGAGTTTTGTTTCTGAAGTCTGATTGATTGGGTTGTTATTGTGTATTTTTCTATTCGTTATTTTTATTTTTTGATACTCTAATATTTTAAACTGGATATAGTATAACGTTACTTCTGCGTATTTCGAATGTTCGTGACGTGGAGGGTATTTTCACGTTTTATTAAGATCAGTTTTTTAAATTTTAATATCTTTCGTTTTATTTGTATTTTTTTCGTTTTTTCAGTCGTATATTTTTATCGAGTTGTATACATCGTGCACTTACACTTATGTTGGTCTGGTTTTTAACGGGGTCGTCATTACTTCGTAATTTATTTTTAATGTTTTCTCGACTGATTAAGATGTGTAATTTGAAATAAAATGAAAGTTAAAGATGCGGCAAGTATTTCGTAAGCGAGAAAAATACAAATACCCTCTTCAGATATTTCTTTCATTAAAATTGGCTTCGTTTTATATTTAACTGATAAACTTGTACCGTAATTAGGGTTAAATTCAATTGTGCATTGTTTTAGTACGTCTAACTCACTGTTGTAACTACTTAATTTATAATATTCTGAATAAATTATACTCAGTTGTTTCGTCTCAATAATTTTAATTATAATTAAAATTTTATACCGGGCGGGATTGAACCTGGATTACGTTTTTAGTAAATAACTCTGAATTGCGGAGATCTATCTTTAAGGGTCATCTCGAGAAATTAATACCGCTAGCGACAATTCTTCCGAGGATAGGTATATTTTGGCTTGCCAACTTGTTTCAATCTTACCCGACTCAAGTTGTTACTTTTCAGAAGCACAAAAATGCCATTATTTAAAAAAAACAATTATTGAATATTTATATTATTTAACGAATACTACTTTTCATATTAAGCATGATTTCTGAAATGAATCGATCATGGTGCCAGTCTCCATATGCATTTTGTTGACATATTCTAATAGATATGCATATAATTTAGATCAACTTCTTGAATTGAAAACAACTAATGATTAGCTATAGAAAGACTATGTATTTTTTAAATCAAAATACTATACTTTTTTTGATTGAATTCGTACAGCTTATCACGAAGAGGAAAGTACTTTGATAAAAAGAAAATCAAAACATCATTCGAAATACATTTGTGAACTCTTCATACACACGCTAAGTTGTTAGGGATAAACAGCGTATCGTTTGTTTGCCATTTCCTCGTTTCACTTTTAATAAATCGAAAATTTAAATGGTAAATTGGTTGTGCCCGTTATTTTTTCAGATACCGTGATGGAGTTTCCACCAATAAGATATTGCGCAACAGAGGTAATGTAAATATGTTTAAGGCAAATCCTATTAATTAACTTAATTCAAGTGGTATCAAGTTCAGTTACTTTTTAAACGTTTATTTGTAGATTCCTTTTTGGGGTTTGTATGACAAAACGAATCCCGTTAAAATCGATGGACATTACCGAATTGTGGTGGAAGAAACTTTGAAGAAAATGAACTCTAGGTAATATAAGTTTCCAAATCCCCAAGTAAAGAATGTATTTCAAAAATGTTATCAAATTATTTCACTCTTATTGCATATTTTCACTGATTTCAGATTGCTGATTGAATGATAATTTTTAACAGAACCACGATAAGATATCTGTAACAAATTAATCAATTTTGATTTTTTTATTCAGGTACATCGGTTTACTAACTGAAAATGAGCTGGATTTTGGAAAAGTATATGGCCCAGGGAACGGAACCGGAATGTTTGGATTTCTATTAAGAAATGTGAGTTTCTTTTTAATATCGTGCGTTTTTAGAAAACCAATATTTGGTCAGATTTTTCGAAGTGTTTCAAAATGTACGCTTTCGACAAATTAGCAATAAAGACTGCTCCCTTTAAAATAAAAAAATAATGTATAGTAATATACAATGTTCATTTTACTACAAAATTAGACTGGTTTTTAATATTACTTAAACATTTAGTTCACTAATATTGCAAACGATTTCTAGTACCAATAATTCCTATAAAATGTGTTTTAGTAAAATTAAACTCTGAACACATTGATATTTACACACGACCTGATATTAAAAATTATTTGAAAAATTGGCATTAATAAAAAATCAATCTAAATTGTGTTTTCGTATCGTAGGAAGCTGACATAGCTTTCAATTTGCAACCAATAACGCCCGAGTTTTTTAAATTCTTCGATTTTACGAACGTTGTCGGAGAAGATCGTTGGGTGATTCTTAGTTCTGGAAAAAATTTGTTTTCACATTCTAATATCTTGGCATCTTTATCCATATTTCAAAGAAACGTAAGTTCAATTGTGAATCGTTACTTGTTTTTTAGAACCAACGCACAATATTTAAAAAACGAACACTTCATGTAAATTGGTTTGATTTTTGACTATATAGTTGTCATACCTAATTTTCTATTTTCATACTTCTTAGTGTTAAAACTTATGTCAACTTTAGCCTTTCAAAGAAAGTGGTATCATTTCTTTGTTTCTTTAGATAAAACTTTGTGGCATTATTTCGTGGTTTCAATATAAGTTACGCTCATAGCTTTTAAACGTTTAATATGTAAGAAGATGAAAGATTTTATTTCCTCGCTCTATGTATTGTCAAAGACTTCATATATGAACCACTTAAATCCTAAACAGTCAACATTAAGCAGACTAATCAAGAGACTTTTCTTATAAATATTTAAAACCCGTTTTTCTTTTATTTCGTAACAACCGGTGCTATTCCGAAATGATTAATTATATGTTTGGTAGATCAAAATCTCGAGGCTTAAGTGCAGTACACCGTAGATGGGCAAAACTCCGGAGTTCTGGAGGGAACGCCAAAAACTCCACAACTCCGGAGAGAACTTCCATAAGTTCGGAGAGCCTGATAAATAACTCCAATTTTGCAGAGTGACAAGGGATTTATTAGAGGAGTGAACGATTACTCCGGAGGGATGGAGGGAAAAACCATACCACTACGATTGGAGGGTGGAGGGACGGAGGGAAAAGTGTTGGAGCGATAGTCTTCAGCCGGAGGGACGGAGGGAAAAGTGTTTCAGCGATAGTCTTCAGACGGAATGACGGAGGGAAAAACAATACCACTACGATTGGAGGGTAGAGGGATGGAGGGGAAAATGCTGGAGTGATAGTCTTCAGGCGGAGGGACGGAGGGAAAAAGAGTGCCACTCTGACTAGAGGGTAGAGGGACGGAGTGAAAATGCTAGTGCGATACTCTTCAGGCGGAGGGAAAAAGAGTGCCACTATGACTGGAGGGTAGAGGAGTGGTGGGAGAAGTGCTGGAGGTTTTTGCGATTCCCTCCAGAACTCCGGAGTTTTTTTCAGGACTCTCAACGTCTAAAAAATAATGTGTTTAATGAAATAACGCCTTCCTATAAAACATGACATTTTATTTTATGTAATTATGGAAATGTTATAATTTTTTAGCCAATCAACCGAATTCATAAACTTGCACAAGTAACACAAAGATCGGGGTTATATAGAAATATTGTACAATTATTATTTCAAATTTTAATAAAATATTATAATGATTTGTGGTTTAGTTCAGTGTTGGAGTTTTTTCACAACGGGCGTTTAGCTCGCCCTGTTACGTATAGCAGTAGTTATTAATTTGAAAATTTAGACTGTAGCTATCTTTTATAGGTTTAACTCCCAATTCTGAAAACGCGTGCTTGTTCTAGACTCAATTATCTCACGTTAAGATTGGGTTATAAATGAGGTAGTGTTAAGTACTAAATGTATGGGGAAGGTTGTGTAACACGCTATCACGTTTCAGAATATTCAATGAATTTGTGTTTTTTGTGTGTAAATATGTCTATACGTAGGTGGGTAGGTACGGGTGTGGACGGATGAAGATAGGTGTGTAGAGTGTAACGAGAAGGTACGGTTGTGTAATTTGTATTTTTTGCAGGTATTTGCGTAAATGTATGTGTTTATGTATGTAGGTAGGTAGGTAGGTATGTATGTATGTATGTATGTATGTTAATAGATAGGAGTATCTGCATGGTTTTTGGTAGGCATAAGTAGAATATTGTATGTGTTAGAACCCATTGGCTACAATAACAATTGTGAAATATCTCCTTTGGGGGAAAGGTGATCAACATCACCCTTCGATAATCCTTGGCTCTGATTTCCGTATATCAAAAATATGGTTTATACTCGAGACATAGTTATTTTACTTACGAAATCGAATATTAAAGTGATAATTTTTCTAAGTCTTTTACATTTTTTTGGTATTGTTTCGGTGCAATATAAACTTTAAAATAGTCAAAAAAAAATTAACATAATAAGAAACCGTTTCAGATTTGACAAGTTTGGTGGAAAGTCTCAAATGAAATTTTGTGTAATGTTTTTTTTTTATCAGATTTGTTTTTTTTCGTTAAAACAAAGCTACTTCTACGGAGCTATAAATTTCCTATCTACGTTTTCAGTGGTTTTATAATGATTTAGTTTTCTTTTTTAAACTCAAACTTCGTAGTCCGCAAATAAATAATATCAATTGTAACAGTCGTTATCCGTGACGATGGAAGTTACGCCCAGAACGTGGTTCTTCTAACTTCTCACTAATGCTAGGTTTAGGGTATACAGAACAAATCTAAAGCCACTGTCACACCAGGCCGTAGAAGTCCGTTTAAGTCGGTTTCGTTGCCAGTTTTGACCAATGAAATTGAGAATATCTCGCCTTGAAACCAGGATTCGAGCGATCGTGTGACCGTGGCTTACACTTATCTTTCGGCTACAATTATTTGAACACTAAATTCGCTTGTCAAAGCGCGCAAAACATTTTGACATAACTACACCTTTCACCGTCTTTCAAAGTAGGTTTTGATCAGTTTCTATTTAAACCAAGGCTTACCAATACATTACGGTGTAATAAAATTAAACTAAAACTGGGAAGCGATTAATTTACAAAGGTGTAAAAAGTGTAAACGTTTTGTCCCGATGTAAGTTAAAAATTTCCGCCTTGTAAATGCTGTTGAGTATTTTAGACCTAATCTACGAACTAACCCCTGAACCTAGTATGAGACTTGATCAAGCGTTACCGTTAACAGGGCTCAAACATAAAAAAGGATGGCCGAGCCAGCAGTGTGGAAAAAGTGGATAGTTTTAGAAGCAGTATCAATGCATTTAATAATACATTTAGTGAAAATCCGACTCAGCGATGGAGATTCGGGTTTCCCAGAGGTATCGCGGCAATTTCGTGCCCCCCCCCCCGATCCGTAGTTTCTATGCATGTTTTTCAATTTCTAAAGAACCACAGCGAAGGGAGGGGACTTTTGCCACGGATTGCGTGGAGGCCCGAGATTTGTAGCTATGCCACTGCTTGATACATGTACCTTAGAACACTGTGAATAAAATATTACTTATATTATAAATATAATATAATAATAATGTACTATATATATATATATGGTAGTAAGAATACTATACAGGGTGTCTCAATTTGATAGATCAGGCCATTTTTCTCTAAAGGTGTTTATCCTAGGGTTCTGAAATTTTAAGGGTATATTTTCTTAATTTCAGATTTTTCGCGGTTTTGGAAAAATTAGTTTTCCACCGGTTGGTGTCACGCAAAATGTTCCAATGGAAAAGTTGTAGAATATAAATGAAAATTTAAAAATAAATTTCGTTCGGTCGAAAAAGACCTATTTTTCACTGAGTTTAGAGGCCGTGAAAAAAACAAGTTGTTCTAGAAGGCCTTTAAGAAATTATAGGAAACAGGTGCATTTCGGTTATAGGTTTTCGAAAATAAACAAAGAACAATTCGATCCAACCCTAAGTCGAAGCTGGCAGTCCTGACGCTCTCTCGAGAAGAGGCGACGTAGTAGGCAAGGATGGTGTTTTCAATGGCGATGTCCTGGAGAGCACGACCACGAAACCTCGGATTGATATTACCCCAGTTGTAGAAAAAAAAAATATGCGCATATTTGGGCAACAAATTTTCGTTTTAGGATCTTACTCGTAACCACGTTGAAATGGAAGACGCATTTTTTGTCTACTTTGTCTAACTAGGTGTTGGACGTAATCATTTTCTTTAACAATTACTTTTGGCAGATCTGAATATTCAGTACATAGCTGAAAGCGTAAGTTCCCTACAATAAATGAACATGTACGTTGTGATTAGTAACGATTGTTTACGTTAATGGCTCTGCCTCCTAGTACAACTTGTTTCGAAGATGGAAGTGCATAGAGCGGAGGGATACATTCTTGCCTCGGAGGGCCGACGAAGTAAATTGTTTCATACAGAGGGTGGAAGGTGGAGGGTGGAGGGAAAACATTTTCACAAACACCCTATCCCATTCTCTCCGGATCTTGACGTTTCTGTCCGGAGTCTTGCATACCTCTGGCGGGACGAAAGCCGAAAGATATTTTCACTCCGGAGTGTGGAGGGATAAAGCGTGAAGGAGGCAGTTATGTTTCGGAGATTGGAGGGAAAACAGCGGAGTGGGACATTTATGCCGTGGAGGGCTAACGGAGTTAATTTTTTCACTCTGGAGGGCTGACGAAGGAGGGTAGTGGGAAAAATGTGTACCTCCACGTTCCCTCCGGCTCACTCCGATATTGAAGTTTTTCTCCGGAGTTTTGCATACCTCTGGAGGGACGTACGCCGGAAGATATTTTCACTCCGGAGTGTGGAGGGATAAAGTGTGGAGGAGGGATTTATGTTTCGGAGATTGGAGGGAAAGTAGTGGAGTGGGAGATTTATGCCGTGGAGGGCTAACGGAGTTAATTTTTTCACTCCGGAGGGGTGAGAATGGAGTGTAGATGGAAAAATGTGTTCCTCCACGTTCCCTCCTGTTCACTCCGAAATTGGAGTTTCCCTCCGGAGTTTTGCCCACGTATGCAGCACACTACAATTAAGGCACTTTCTTTGTCCTTTTTTAGAAAATGTGATTTTCTTTTAATATATTATTTAGATTTGGATTTCTATAGTTGTTAGCTTCGTGGGATACGTAACGGCTTGCGTAGCTTTCGAAAGAATTAATAATATTAACAAAAAGAGATATTTTTATATTTTGACGAAATACATTTTCAACACTTTAGGAATGCTCCTTTACAAAGGTGATAATTAAGACTATTTTAAGCGTATTATTAAATGCACTAGAAATGAAAAGAAATTCTTAAATTAAAAATAAGCATTTAAAAATTACCATATATTTTTGTATTTATAATTTTAACGTAATTTTTATCAGATTTCACTTGCTTTTGAAACTTAAATCTAAATTGGAATGTGCTCCGTCACTGTGCTTCAAAACACAACTTGGTCTATTTGAATTCAGCAAAAGTCGTTTAAATAATAAATAGATAATTGCAGGCGTTATTCATTTTCTAGTTATGAGCCCCGCCTAATCATTGCCATTAATTTATGTAATTAAACAGCTTGTTAAACTATAGGAATATCGTCGAATCCATCGTGGGACAGTGACCGGATTCTGTTGATGAGTTGGCTGCTGCTTTCGTTCTGGATTTCGTCCTCATTTACCGGATTACTCCTCTCGAAGGTCACTCTTCCAGAAACCGGGCTGCGTGTGGATGAGATGCAGGATGTCTTGAAATTTAAACATATGAGAATATTTATTCCTAAAGGAACTTCTTTTGAAACTTTTCTCAGAGTAATATTTGTTTATAGTTAGAGTAACGATCTAACGAAAATGTCGTTTTACGAGTAAATTTTGCACCCTTTGCAAAATTATTTTTATCTTTAGCTTAAATTATGCAGTTAAATTTTCTTTCCAAGTTAATTAGGGGCATTGCTGAGAAGACTGTGGCATAACTTATTACATCAATTATAAAATAGTTTTATTTAAATTTAATAGCCTTATTGAAACATTAACAAACATTTATTTGAAGAACAAAATGAGATCATAATGAAATGTTATGGATAATATTTCCGTCGCACTTTCAGATCGATTTTAACATTTGAAAATTTTATGAGAGCTCTTGTTAAAATAAGAAAAACTTAAATCTTTTGTTTTAAACAGAATTCTCAAGTCGAGACTGTCCAAAAAGTTTGGAAGCAAGTTCTACGAACAAATGGTGTTCAGAGTACCAAAGATGCCAGCGTTACCAGATTATTGGATGACGTAGAAAACCACGTGCAGTTTGTTATGTTCCCTGAATCTTTGCTGAGAGAAGGAGCACATCAATTAACTAATTGCAACAATTTCAATAGCAAATTTCATATTTCTAAACAGCCTTGTTATTCCACAAGATTAGCTTTTCCAATGAAGAAGGAATTAAACACACGTCAAAAGAAAATATTTAAATCAACGTAATGTTTATTAATATAATATTTAACCTTGTAAACAATTATTAATTTGTTAGTTTAAAATGTTAGTAGACACCTATTTTGTAAACTCCTTACGTTTAAGGTTCAAAAATTTATATTTCGCAATTAATTATGCTACCAATAGATAAAAAGTAGATAACTATTAAAAATGTAAAGTAAAATCCATTGATGCTATCGGATTTAAAAAAACAAGACCTTCTTTAAAATATAGTTATTTGCATAAAAAAATAAAGGAGAGAAGTCCCTTTGGTTCACAGACCAACTTAGCAGTTTAAATTAGAAACTTTAAATTAACACACTTAAAGATATATTAAGAATTTCATAAAAATTAGTAAAATAAAACAATTTACTGTTTTGACCAGCCTAAATTTTTAGTTTCAAAAAATAATTATGGCTACGGAGACTAAATCTTTAAAAAATTCAACAACTAAGTTTCATATATTCTTGTCTTTAAAAACCAAAACTTTCCACTTTATAATTTTACAAATTTGATTTGCTCACCGCAAGTATCTGATCATGAGCTTGTAGTTTTCATAAAAAAATTGTTATTATTGAAAGGTGCTCTCAACTTTTCGAAGGAGGATTGATTTGGTTCGATTTGCAGTTAGAAACGTGGAAAGGAGGAAAGTGTTTTACAATGCTTTCCTCTCGCAAAAAAACACCACTGCAACTTAAAGGTTTGGCGCTGACTGGATACGTTCTTTTAATAGGAATATGCATTTCTACAATTCTGAACGTCTTCGAATGTGTTCATGCTATTACCATCACGAGTTACAGACCCCCTTTAGTATTACGGTAAAGTAATATTTCTTATCACACAATGTTTTTCAATGACTGAATATTATTGGTTATTAATTATTTGGATTAAGTTAAATATATAACTATGCTTTGGCGAACGTGTTAAATACTAGTGAGTTGGATTTTACTCGCAAATAAATGGAAATAGTTTTGTCTCAGGAAAAAAGCGTTGAAAATCTCAACCAATCACAGTTAATGCAGTAGCTTCCATTTTTTCTTAAATACATTCTCAGTCTAAGCTAAAAAAATAAATAAAGTAACGCAAAAAACACAATTTTATTAACGTCAAGAGCTTTACTATGTTGACAGAAAAATGTTCTGATATGATAACTTCGTAAATTAATCTACATTATTTTGTCGTATAACGATCTTCAGTTTAACGCATTTGTCAAAAATCTTAAGTTCCACCGTGTTAATTTAGCTGGAGATTCCAACAGCATTGTAAGGAAATCAGTTTATTATTTTCCTACTTATTTATTAAAACAATTATGTTTTAATAGATATACAAATCTGAGTATATTATATAGTTACTTGTCAACGTAGTTTCCTAAATTTATGCTTGGCAAAAATATTATTGATTTCGTCGTAGTAAAACGTTCAAATTAAATGATAAGATAGAACGTACGTTTTCAGTAAATCTAGTAAAACATTTGCTACGAATGTTTTTAACAATACAGCCTTTATATCGAGAATATCTGAGCACGCAATTTTCGCCATTTGATGGTCGGAGCACCGAAGCGTGCTACCTAACGAATTATCTGAAGACTGAATAACGCGAAAGAAATAAAGTAAACGTTTTATTTATGGGAATTTTTCGGCATATAATTTATAAATCAGACAATAATAAATCAGAGCTCAATATTACAAGTTCATTTGAGAAACGAATTTGAATCTCGCATTGTTTATGTTTTGATTTTTTTAAATTTATCTTTCCAGCCTGAAAAACATTGAAAGCAACGGCAAAAATTGACTTTGTATAAATAAGTTTTAGATGGGTAATGCTGTTTTATAATTTTTTACGCGCCAGCATAAAAAAATTTAATTTTAATTCGTTTGGGATTTTCAAGAAAATTTTAATTTGAATATAGTAAAATAATCAAATATTTTTTATTTAAACTCATTAAGTAAATATAAACTTTACTTAAAGTTCAAGGCCATTAAATTTTTGTGTGGGGAGTCATAACTTGAAGCGCTGTAGAAAATACATGTGTTGTTCAAAGCCAAAAACGCTGAAGATCGTATTTTGTTTGTTTGCTCGTATATTGTTTGTTAACCCAAAATAAATATAACTATAGGCATACTTATAAATATTGTCCACACAATTTTGCCCTGCACAACCACAAAAACTAAAATCTAACAAAATGCTTTTATTCAAACATTTTTCTTACATTTCTTAATTTATTATATTAATATATTTATTTGCTTTTTAACTTTAGAAGCTTTTCTCATTGCTGCAGATGAAACCAAAGAATCCCAACGACATGGTCTTGGAAAAACAACTCCTTTAAAAAAGACCGCAATAATTATATAAAATAAATGCTTATGTGTATCCATTATTATGGAAAAATATTTACCAAAGAAAAATTCTTATTTTTAATGTTTTGAAAAGTTTTTGATATTGAACCACAAAGCGTGAAGCTACGAAAATATTTGTTATCGTATTTTAATGCCAGAAAATTACATAAATAAGGTGTCAATTAGAAATTAAAATCATATTTTATTCTACACTAATCGGGAACAAAATAAGTAACAAAACCAGCTAAAATGAACATATGGATATAATCAACTATTGGTTTGTAATAAAAAATTATTATGAATTTGCGTTTAAGTTGAGCAGTAAAAATAAGTTCAAACTGTTTAGACCCTTCAATTAATCATCTTCAAGGAAATTGAAGAGAGCCAGCACCTGTATGTTACTGTTTGTACAGTGCTTGTTGATAATAATGAAACCTTCTCACCTGTACGCTACGCAAACCGGGCGTTGAATTAAAAGATGAAAAGTTTCCATTATATCAACAAGCACTATATAAACCTTAACTTACAGTGCCTGTATCACAGCTTTAAACCTAGATTTTAAACAGACGACTTGGATTTACAAAAAAAAACAAATATGATAACTCATTTTTGGCTCTGTTTGAGAAGATAATGATGCCTCAATCTTAGCTGCCTTTCGGTCATTGGTTACGTGAAACAGTAATGATTACGATAATAAAAAGTGTATAATTCATATCAGTTTCTAAAGTGTATTATTTTCAAGCGAGAACAAAAACAAACGTTTTACTATTCTTGGTTCTCATTCTGCAAATAAACAATGTAAAAAGCACTTAAACAGTAACTTACGTCTTCAATCGTTCTTATTTAATACACGGTGGTCTCAAATTTTACCAATAGAACTTATTCACATTAAACTAAACTGAACAGTAGCAGCGCCATGATTAAGTTTTAGGCTAATAATTATCTAAAAATAGGTCCTTGAAGGTTTTGCCACTAGTGCAGGATGTCGTGGACCTTGCTTTGCGCCCTACAAATTAACACGGAGAAGATCTTTCGTAGACTCTAAAAATAGTTTCGTAAAATAAAACGTACGCTATAGCCCGCTTTGGCAACTTCTGCCCCCGCCCCCCTTCCCCTCTTACTCTATTTCTTCAATTTTTTTTAATTTTGAATATTTTAACATAATTTAACCATTTAGGAATCTAAACGTGTTTTTTTATTCAATGACGGTGCATGGGACAAGTATTCTTCTCACCCACAATGTCAGAAAAATTTTCTAAGCAAACTTATATAAAATAATAACAGAACTTTATATTTTTTGGTGAGGGGGATAATACGGTGCCGAACTTATAAGAAATGCATAATATAATTATTTGTTGTGATAGTTAAACATTATTTTCCTTCTATTATGAAATTAAGTTCATGTACACGATGAAACTAAACCTTTTTCATTGCGTTCTGGGCAGTTGAGGGAGTGAACTTCCGAAAATGAGGAGTCTTCTGGCAATACTGTGCAGATTAGTTGGGCAATAGCTTGATTTTGCGCAATATGATTTGTTTCCAACGAAATATTGAGGAAAATGACAGCTGCATTACCCCGGAAGTACGGATCTATCACCCGGCTGCATTCTGTATTCCTTTTTCCATGAGAGCTTGTTTGCCCGAAATTCTACCATTTGTGTGCTAAGGGTATGTAAACGAGATATCAATCGGTATAAGGATCTTGGATTGTGAAGGTACATCAGCTGATATTGGGCTAAAAAGATACAGTCCTGTCGACCGCTGGGATCTGCGACATGGCAGTACTGCAAATGTATAAGAAGAATTGAGATTCAATCATTCATGGAATGGATATCTCTTATTTAGTTTCAAAACATCGAGAAGCGAGTTAGGGGCTGTTCACAAATTACGTTACGCGGTAGGGGGGAGAGGGGGTTTGTGCAAGCGTAACTAATTGTTACGTGGGGCGGGGAGGGTTCACTAAAATGTTACTTAACTCATATTATTTTTAATATCGTAGAATAAAATTTTCATAACTTTCAGAAATTATTAAAAACAGAAGCATTTTCATTGGTTTACTCACGTTTAAAAGAATTTCATATGACCTTGATCTACAGTTTCGCCTATTTCCCCCCGCTCAGGATGGACAAAAGTGCGAGAACGATTAGTCTGGATCTACCAGTTTTAAATTTTTTCCTCAGTTTAGATTGATTTTTCATTGTTAAAAATGGACAAAAGCGCTCTATTTACGTCCCTCAAATATGCTTACGGAAAAGCGTTCCCACAATAAAACCCATGGGTGGGTATAAAGTGTTGCATAAAAATACAGTTGTCATTTCAAGTTTAAATTACAAACAATAAAATTTAGTACCTGATCTTATTGTACTTTATTACCAGCATATTAGTTGTTACGTACTATAATAATATAAGGGGGGGGGTCGATATTTGTTACGTAATTTGAGAAGAGGGGTCTTTCCATTTGTTACTTTTTGTTACGAGGGGGAGGGGGGAGTCTAAAAAGTGGTTTTTCTGCGATACGTAATTTGTGAGAAGCCCCTTAAGAAAAAGAGCATTCCCCGAGTAGATAGCGTGCCGGATATGATTTAGTGTAAAGCCCAGTTCAAACAATACAATTAATTGGGCCACTAAATTGAAACCAACTAATTGTAAGCAAGAAAATTGTACAGTGTGAACAGCAAAAAATGGAACAATGGTTACAATTTTTCTGTTCACACTATTCAATTTTCTTGCTTACAATTAGTTGGTTTCAATTGAGTGGCCCAAATAATTGTATAGTATGGAAAGGGAGACATCAGTATAAAAAGTGATCCCATCTGTTCGATCTTGGAATTATATTCCTGATATAATTGCATGTTAGAGAGAGTCCAATTTAACAAAATAAGGCCACTGTCATTATTTACATCCCTTGCGCATGTGCTATTTGTGGCAAGATTTAAATTACTACATGTTGAAGGTGGAGTAACATGTTGGGGAAGGGTTGCATCTGCATAAGGAGAAACCGAGATAGAATAGTAAAATAATCTGCAAAGCCGCATTTTGAGCTAGTTGCATATGCTGTAGTTTTTTTTTGCTTGTGTATGAATATAAAAGAGAACCATCCCTTACATCAGAGATTTGTGGGATGCTCTCCACCTCTTTCCGTATGACCGTTTGTGCCAAGAAAATCTATTGTCAAAGATAATACCAAGGTACCTATAATAAGATACCTCGTGAATAAAATTGCCGTCAATATGCAACTGAATGTCATTGCCCTTTCGTCTTTTCCTGATATTTATGAGGTTAGTGTATTTTGAGTATTAAAATTTGAGGTACCAGGTATCCATATAAAGTGCTACCATATTTAACGCCATCTGGATGTCTTGTTGAAGATTGGTCAGACAGAACAAGTCTACCATATCTCGATATTATCTGCATGTAACCCTTAAGAGGTGTTCTGCGGAAGAGTGCTACATGTGCCATCAATAGCATAGTTAAAGAGCAGTGGACTTAGAGGGTTTCCTTGCGGGAGTCCCATGTTGAAAGCTTCTGCGTGGGAAAGCGTGCCATTGAGAAAAAACTTGAGCTGTTCGGACGGAGGGTAAGTTTTTATCCAGATAAATAAGTGTACTGTATGACTTTCGAGCAGATGACACAACTTTTCAGTAGAGATACTGCCAAAAGCATCTTTGAGATCTATGAAGACTATGGCCATGGATTTTTTGACTAAGCTGCCTTGATGTGAATCGGGTGTTCCGAATGCGTTCTATTTTTTCGGAAGCCTGTTTGGTTGCAGGAAAGCCGAAAATTAGATTCCGGTAAATATCAGAAGCGAACTTCCACCATTTAATCAAAGAGCTTCTTTAAAGCAAATTGTTGAACAATTGGTCCGAACGAGCTTGCCTACTGTGGATTTTTCCCCGGTTTAGCAAACGGGAGTATAATTGCGTCGTTCCAGGTATGAGGATATGCATCGGAAGGCCAACAATCATTGCGAAGCCTAAGTAACAGCTGCCAAAATGAGTCCGTTAATATTTTTAAAAAAGCTTGGTGGTGTAATCTTTTCCAGGTGCGTTGTCTTTCAAGAACACCCAGGCAGGTTTGAATTCTCACCATATAAGACTTCATTAAATCGTTGTTGCTGTTAAATAGTTGGAGATCTGGCTGTTTGATTTTGAAGCGTCTAGCTTCGTTTAAAGTATGATACTAGAGTCTCAGAAGTCTACTGGGCTGTAGTCGTCAGTTGACCATTGGGGTTATTAATCTTTGGTGTAGTGGAGATGGGATGGGAGTCTTTTGCATACCACTTAATTTTTCCTCCAGATGTCGGCCGTTTAGTGGATGAACCGATACTATCGCAGTATTTCTGCCAACTTTGGGTTTGTGATCGCTTGACTAGCCGTCGAAGCCGCGCCCTTTCTAGTTTGTATATTATCATGCTTTCTGGAAAAGGGTGCGTGATAATCATTCTTCTAAGCCTATTTACACGTCTCTGACTTGTGGCAATTGATTGTGACCACCACGCTGGTTTAACGTGGTGGTTCAGAATAGTCGATGATTTGTTAGACGGTTTGTGAGAAGTCGTTTAAAGTGTTATAACTTCTGGAATTATTTCCATGTCGTAGACGGTTGAGAGTAGTTGTCGCAATGTGGTTGGCTTTCATGGTGAAGTACTCTCTATTTTCCTTGGTGTAAAACCATTTTTGACGTGAGACTTGTGGTGATAATGTCAACATTAGGGTGGGTAGCTCTATCATAATTTTAAGATAGTCACCTGTGCTGGCTGTCGGAGTCCGCCAGATTAAAGTTGAAGCAATATCGGAGGTTGCTATGGATAGGTCAATCATTGTGGATGTATTGTTGTCAGGAGTTTGCGTTGGAGATCCGTCATTGAGGAGAACCATAGTATTGTTGGCCAACAACCAATCTGATATATCTTGCCCTTGGCTATTAATAATTGTATCACCCCATTGATAGTGCCGGCCATTAAAATCAGAAAAACTGAGGAAAGGATCTTTTAGATGTGATGACAGACTATTCAACTCGGCCTGTGATATATTGCCCTTAGGCTGATATTACTTGAAGGATGAATTGCCCCCAGATGGGGAATGCATGGAAGTTGGAGTTCGGTTGCTTTCAAGAATCTGGATATCCTTAGTTCGACACGGCCACCTCTGGAGGTCGTTTTATCTGTACAGAAGACAGGGTATGTTTTTAAGTTTGTATGTTACCCAGTTTACTAAGTTTCTTGAAGGGTTTCTATCATCGGCGAGTAGCTTTGGAGGATATCAACCAAATAGGAGATGTTTTCTTTTCTTTTTTCGCAGACCTATGACGAGGATTAAGATGATGTTGTAGACGAGGACGACTCGAAGAAGTACAAAAGTGACGGAGAAGAAGGCGACTATGAAGACAAGGACGACTCGAAGGTAAGTGCGGAAATATATATATATATATATATATATAGCAAATCTTCGGATCGTCGTCTTGTCAAGATGTCATTCTATTAGATCTTCGCTTCGAAATTTTTTCCTGCCACGCAAAGATCTTCAGAAAAATCTACACATCGATTTCTATCCTTCACACTGGCCGAATGGTTCTGTGCATAATTCTTCTAATAAAATGGGGGAAAAACAATTAAGGGACTCCATGCCACTTCATCTCATCTTCGTTTATGCCTTCTAGACCTTCGCATCTCTTTGCATCCAATTCTCCTTCCTCGATGTTTCTGCCGGCCTGTTCGTTGGCTCTGTTTTCGCTTACTCTTCCTATTCTTAATTTTCTTTGGCAAATCTACCTTCTATTCTACACCCCCGGTATGTATTCAATTTACGGTACGGGGCATACAAATTAAAATAACGAATGCTCGTCGTAAGAGATGAAATTAATGATCTTCCTAGTCGCTACCGTCTCTAGGTTGATGCGGAATTCTGGAAGGCCAATTCCTCCAGAGTCTACCGGAAGGGTCATCGTCGTTCGCTTGATAGCTTCGGGCTTCCCCTGCCACACGAAGTCAAAGACGAACTTGTTCATCTCGTCTACAGTCCTTGGTCTGAATTTTACCATGGGGACTTAGTAGTCTAATTTTGGCATGGCCATTTGTCTGACTAGTTGGGCACGTGCGTTAAAGGATATCTGGCGGTTTTTCCAGGGACCGAAAGCTGCGTTTTTGTTTAAAAAAGTTTTCGTTTGAAGCGTGGATACCTGTTTTGAATAAGAAAACCTCAAGTGTCTTGATGGGGTCCGTGGTAAGTATTATCGGTAAGAGGTAGGTCTTCCTAATTGAGCGACCTTGGATTTTTGCAGGTTAATTCTACTTCCCTAGACGGAGCAGTAGGCATCTACCTTCGACAGGGTTTCTTAGATAGAGACCATGTCGGCTAAAGTGGCGTTGACATCATCTACGTGGGCTAAATATTTAATTTTTATCGAGTTTCCAGGTGGCGTGATTGCCTTGATGGCGACCAAGAGCGTCTCCAAGGCTAGACACAACAGACGGGGCGAAAGCGGGCATCCCGGTCGCATACCTTTGTCCTCGGATATTTTGTCGGACAAAGAATTATCTTGGTACATTGTTTGAACGGCTGCAATGAATTTCGGCCCGAAGCCGAACCTCGCCAGAGACTGGAATAGGAACTGGTCATTTAGGCGGTCAAATGCTTCTCTGAAGTCCAGCGACAATAGTTAAGCGCTGTCGGTTCTATGGTTGATGTCTGTTATGATATCTCCTAGAAGCAGAAGATTACGCGTCAGGTTTTGACCTCGTACCCCGCAGGTTTGTTGTGGACCAATGATGCTTGCCGCAACCGACGATGCTCTGCGTTCCAAACTTTTCGCCAAGATTTGTCGATCGTAATCCAGTAGTGTGATAGGACGCCAAGCGTCCTTTTCGTCTTTACGTTATTCATCTTTATAAATGAGTGTGACCACCCCTTCTGTCATTGAGGTTGGCAGACTACCGTTGGTGAGTGATTCGTTGAAAACAGTGGTCAGTACCGGTCCAATAGTTGTCCAGTTCTTTTTATACATAGAAGGCCACTGTTAGGCCATCCAAGCCCGGCGCTTTCACGGATTTCATGGAATGTAGCGCTTCCGTGGTTTCAGTCAAGGAAATTATATCCTCGAGCTGCAGTCGTTGATCATTGGTTAGTGTCTGCGTTAAATTAGTGCTCTGGATCGTGGACAGTTTCTCTTCGGAAAAGGTCTCTATAGAATTCGGAAAAGGTCGCCATTATCTGGTCTTGATTGGATTCTCGTGCTTCGCCTCTTCAGCTACAAAAAAGAACAGTCTTGAAATCGAATACTAATACTGGAACTGTACCTTCTACGAAGAACTATGAACCTACTATTGTGGTTCCTTCTGACATTCGTGATACTTCAGAGGTGGACGAATCTCCCACTGTTTCTGCTGATTGTGTTTCCGGTACTCATAATATTTGCGTTTGCCCTACTTGTGTTTTGTCTGTGTCAAGTGAAGAGGATCAACTTTCCTGTGGGGACTGTGGCCTTACTTTCCATATTTCTTGCCTTAATATTACCACTGATGTCTACGACCTCATATGCCAAAATGGAAATTTTCATTGGTTTTGCTCGTCATGCAATCCCTTCGTGGAAAGTAGAATTCGTGAGCTCATTGAGATTCGTGATTAAGTGGCAAAAATAAATGACATTGATAAATTCCAATCGGTTTTTGTTGATAATAGTTCATCTAACACGAAACATATTGCTGACATTGATAAGAGGTTGGATTCCTTAAGTCTCGCCTATTAAGAAGATCACAAACACTTACCCTCTCTTCAATCTAAATGTTCGGAGCTCAAACGAAACGTTGGTGACGCCTTCTCTACCTTATCTAAAGCCCAAGATAACCTCTTCAATGCTTTTAAAGAACACGCTGCGTCGAACAAACAGACTATTGACAGTGTTTCGGAACGACTAACTGCTATTCCTGCGCAAATCACTGAACATGTTGCAGTGCTGGAGTCCTCACTTTATCTTCGAAATTGGACCAATTGTAGCCCCAATCTGTTCCTGAACGCAATGATTTTGTTACAACTTATGACCTCTTACAGTATAGCCGCCGCTTCAACGTTATCCTTTTTGGCCTCTCGGAAAATTTATCTCGAGATCAAGAACTGGGTGTATTAGGTAAGCTCTTTTATGAAATCAATGCTCCGGATTCGACTCAATTGTTTCGTGTTGGAGGACCACTGCCAACAAACTCTAGACCAAGGCCTGTTAAGATCATGTTCACGACGATTGCGCATAAAAAAAAGCATTTCTATCCACTATCAAAGCAAAACGTCGGGATCCTCATTTTCTGCTCTCTGCGAGAATTGACCAAACACCGAAACAACTTGATGACTACCGAAGTGCGCGTGATGAACTCACAAGTCGTTTGCATGATGGAGAAAGTGACCTTACTCTTTGACAAAATAAAGTGGTCTAATGGTGATTATTCTGGTGCATCTGCTACTTTGGCGGATTCTACCAAGCCCAAACGTTTAACTGATGTATCATCGTATCGATATTTAGTTCCAGCGTAGGAAACCCGATTCATTATGAACTTAAATGGTCCCTATAGAATCCCTTCTCTTGCTGGTAATTTTTACCAACCACGTCAACTTTCCCAAAAAACTTCTCTGCGCCGCGCTTTGGCCCCACTTCGCTGATGCGTGGAAATTACCTGTAACTTCAATTTCAAACCCGTTGCCTACCTCAAACTCGCCGCCATCTTTAACATATCCCGCCAACTTTAACCCCCCCGTCAACTTTAACCCCCCCCCGTCAACTTTAACCCCCCGCCAACTTTAACCCCCCGCCAACTTTAACCCCCCCCCGCCAACTTTAACCCCGCCACTAACTTTAACCCCGCCACTAACTTTAACCCCGCCACTAACTTTAACCCCGCCATTAACTTTAACCCCGCCACCTCCAACCACCCGTTCTCATTTAATTCCTCAGTCTACATCAAAAGCTACAATATCAAAGTCTTCTATATCCTCCGCGTCCACCATTACCTCTACGACAATTATAAACTACGCGTCAATTATATCTTTCATAACCTCCGCGCCAACGAGAACTACAATCTTCACGTCAACTACAACTATCACCTCTGCGCCAACTATAACACCTGCGTCAACTTTTTTCTCCGCACCAACTATAACATCTGCGTCAACTTTCGCACCTAGACCAACTATAGCTTCTGCCTCAACTATGGCATCTGCGTCAACTATATCCTCTGCGTCAAATATTAACTATGCGTCAATTATTAACCTCTGCGTTAACTATAACCTCTGTGCCAACTATATTATCTGCAGCAACTTTAACAGCTGCGCCATTTTTGTCATCTGCGTCAACTATAACATCTGCATTATCTACATCATCAGCGTCTAACTTTCCAGCATTGTCGACTATAATAACATTGCCTCCTACATCTCTTGCTTATCGCGCTCTAACGTCTACTGTGTTAACCTCTTAAGCTACAACACCCACGCCTAACATCCTAACTGCGTCGACTATACCTACTGTCTTCACTCATAATCGGGATCTCGTATCTTCAATGATAACCATTGTTATGTCTCCAAACACTTCAACTCTTCGACCAGTTCTAGTGCCACCCTCGCTTTACTTACCAACATTCTAGGCTATCGAAGTCCCTATAAATTTTTGGAACTTCAAAACTTTACTCTTAGTCAAAGGGCTTAATTTGTCACCTTAACGGAAACGTGGCTTACGCAAGACGCCTTGGACTGTGAACGTTCCCTATTGCATTATAACCTTTTTCGCAAGGATCGGCACCCTCTTAAAGACAGAGGAGGTGTTGCCCTCTACGTCTCAATACTTTTTTCGGTCTCTTCGGTGGACTTATTTGATGATACTGTGTTGTCTCGGAACTTGGGTCTAGAGTTTTAAGTGTCTTGTGTTCTAACGGATTATCTTCGCTCCTCGTCTGTGTTCTCTACCGTTCCCCTAGTTTCTCAAGTCACGAAGAAGTCAAGCAAATTTTAAAAACTGCTAATGACTATTGTACGCTTCAACAAACTGGACTGGATCGCGTTAGAAGCTGCTCCTGATGCTACTAAGGGAGCAAAAACGTTCCTTGTGGTTGTCTTTAATGTAGGTCTCTATCAAACCTTTACTCTCCCTACTCGTGACGGTTCAGCACACGAACGTGCGAATGTTCTAGATCTGGTTATTACATCGGACCCGAACCTGGTTTTTGATGTCCGAACTGCGCTCCCCATTAGTGAACATGCTGTCGTTGAATTCCTTATTGATTTCTCGTCTACGCCCCAAGATAATTGGAACAGAAGCTCTCGTATTTTCTTCAAAGGGGATTATAACAACTTCAGAGCTTATTTAAATATTGACTGGGAGGCTTTGCTTTCTTCTGGTTCCGTTGACTCCAACTGTAAGAGTTTCTGCGACGTAATTCTTGATGGCCCTTCACAATACGTACCGTTTAAACTACAGCCTAGTCAGCGTACGACTTCCTTTGTGCGCTCTGATATGTCTAAGAAAATGACCGATTCTACTTGGAAGCGGTATGTTCAGCTTAAACTTCGGAAAGCGTCTCATAATTTACTACAGCAAGCTTACGATAACTACAAAAAGTCTCGGAATGCACTAACGAATGCCGCTCGGAAGTGCAAACGCAAACATGAAAATCAGCTGGCCAACTTGATTTCAATAGCAAGCTTACGATAACTACAAAAAGGCTCGGAATGCTCTAACGAATGCCGCTTGGAAGTGCAAACGCAAACATGAAAAACAGCTGGCCAACTTGATTTCAACAAATCAGAAAGCTTTTGTTGCGCATATCAATAGCAAAAGAATAAGTCTTTTTAAAGTCTCCCATCTTGAAGACGTCTCTGGGAAGGTTATCAGGGAAGACATATCAAATCTACTAAATGATCATTTTGCAAGGGTTGCGTCTGCCCAAGGAGTTCCCCCTGTTGTTAGTTTTGGGAGCCCACGTCTTTCCGCTTTTGCTTGCACGCCTGATGATGTTTTTAAGCAGCTAATCAATTTGGATTGTTCCAAATCTATGGGTCCCGATGACATTCACCGGTATCTCTTAAAAACACTTGCCATCTTTCTTTGTATCCCTCTGAATTTATTAATTAATCAGAGTTTCTCTTCTGGCGGTGTACCTCAGTCTTGGAAAATAGCTAATGTTACTCCAATTTATCAGAAAGGGAAGCGTACCAATACGGCCAATAGCCTAACTAGCCAAGTGTGCAAAGTTTGTGAGCGCATAGTGAAGACATTATTGGACCGATTTTTCAATGAAGTGGAGTTCTTTCACCCGTCCTAACATGGGTTTCTGCACGGAAAGGTCTTTCAGCTTTAATCTTCTTCACGCGACCTCCGATTGGACTTACTGGTTGGACTCTGGTTTGTCTGTTGATGTTTTATACCTCGACCTTGCGAAAGCCTGTAAGGGTTTTTCTTAACCTTTTTCAAAGTCTCTATTCCTAGCCTAAAGGAACCTTCGCGACTTTTCCTACATTAGTTTCATTGGTCCTCCCTTCTCGCGTAACTTTGTCATTTGGGGTTAGCGAGATTATTTAGGGTGCCTAGGGGTAAATTGCTTAAGTTCCTGAATTTATGATTGCCAAGTTAAAGAAATAAGATTAAAGTTAAATACACTGCGCATTGGAAAAATAATTAATACACTACACATTGAGAAATAATTAACACACTACACTATACATTGAAAAAATAATTAATACACTACACATTGATAAATAATTACACTACAAATTGACTGGTGACGACATACTAAGAACATAACACGTGATTTTCAATTTACAACGAGACCACTCTCGGCCCTTACTCTGGTCATTACGAGGGCCCGAGTACTATGGCTCCTAACGGCAGAATGCCAATGACTAAATGGTCATATATACAGGGTGTCCACTTAAATTGAACCAGGGAGAATATCTCAAAATCTATTTTAGGTACGATTTTGAAATTTTCAAGTCGTATAGAAGATGAACGGGGAAACCTACTGCGAAATTTCGATGACCTTGAACCATGTCTTCAAGGTCATCCAAAAACTAACTCGAAAACCGTAAGTGTTAAAAAATTGGTTCAAATTAGAAAAGTGTTCCATGTGACTTTTTAAGTACAAATAGTTTTGGCCTGATCGTATTTGACCAATAGGAAGCCGATAAATGCTGGATGAAAAACAAGAAGTTCGTTAAGTTGATAACGTGTTGAAAGCGAGGTTCGGGAGCTGATAACTCTAAAGATACTCGTGTTACAGTACTAAAATTTGCTACACATCCTCATCAGGATTGAGGGTCTTTAGTTTAAAAATTGCAATGACCTTGAACCATGTCTTCAAGGTCATCCAAAAACTAACTTGAGAACCGTAAGTAATAGAAAGTTGTAGAGGTCGGGGACAGTTAATCATTATCCATGTGTAAATTGATTTTTTCGGGAAATAAATTAAACAAAGAAATTCACTGGTTAATATTTCGGAAAATGATTAAAAAACATGTATTATTCGTAAAATTTGAGCTTTTTATCGAAAAAAACGTCGTTTTTCCGATTAATTTTACACTTATCAAAACATTTCTTCAAGGTCATCCAATTTTACAAACTTTAAAAACCCCCACCATAATGATTTTGTCTAGCAAATTTCGATGTAACACGAATTGGTTTCGAGTTATGTGCGTTTTCTTTCAATTTTTATTTTAACGACCTTTGCGATTTTGAAAAACAGTTCCTCGACTTCCTATTGGTCAAATTCGATCGAATCAAAGCTAATTTGACCTACAATGTGACGTGGAACACTTTTCTAATTGGAACCAACTTTTTTAACACTTACAATTCTCGCGTTAGTTTTTGGATGAGTCTTCAAGGTCATTGAAATTTTTCATCTAAAGACCCTCCATCCTGATGAGAATGTATAGCAAATTTCACTACTCTAACACGAGTACCTTTAGAGTTATCAGCTCCCGAACCTCGCTTTCGACACTATCAGCTTAACGATCTTCTGGTTTTTCATCTAGCATTTCTCGGATTCCTATTGGTCAAATCCGATCAGATCAAAGCTAATTGTACTTAAAAAGTCACGTGGAACAATTTTCTAATTGGAACCAACTTTCTTACACTTATGGTTATCGAGTTAGTTTTTGGATGACCTTGAAGACACTGTTCAAGGTCATCGACATTTTCGCAGTAGGTTTTCCCTTACATCCTGTATACGACTTGAAAATATCAAAATCGTACCTATAACAGATTTTGAGATATTCGCCCTGGTTCCTTTTTTAGTGGACACCCTGTATATTTATATATAAGATAGTACCTTTTATTTGTCCATGAGTTCGGGAGTTCACCTGTTTTCTCCCAGGCTGCTCGCTTTACGGGGGCACACGCACATCTTTCACGCCACGATCCATGGTTGGCACAAACCGCACTTTTCGCGATTACCTGGGTTTGCTAGATGAACGGCGGTGGTTATATCGTTACCGACTCTTAGTTATCTCGTAACTTGGCCATTATCGTGGCATTGGTCTCTCGGGTCAAGTGCGACCAGTCGAGGAAGTGCGTCCAGAAAAGAGTGACTCTTTTTGCCACAAGTCCGCGGTTTTGTTCTCTCGCGTGTCACGTGAACGTGATCCGGTTCTTGGCGGGAAAAGTATTTTCTCCAACCGTCATTTGGGCCCGGATAATTTTTGCTGGGTCCCAACCAATGAAAATCTAACGTGTCGTGACGTTCACTTTTTAATAAGGGTCCCACAGGCTGGACACCTCAAAGGGTCAGTCGCTACTTGACCAATAAATCACTGGTTCAAGTTATGTCAAAACTGGCGCCAACAAGACGCCAGCCATATATAAAACTAGAAATAAGTCACTTTAAGCAATGGTTAACAATAGGTAAAATTCTCCGAACTTGGTAATTGGCAACCCTCAATTCGGACGGACAATAAAAATATTGGGGAAAAGAGAGAAAGAGGTCTCCGGTGATATCGTAATCGGTAGAGGTTGTCCCAAGTATGGTATTCTTATTCCGAGTGGCATGCTTTTAGTTTTTTGTTGGATGACTTTACTGCCGGACACCGCACAGTATTTGTCAACTTCCGTCAGCGTCTCGAGAATCGACCCTGCGTCAGCAACCGTCAAGTTAAGGTCGTCAGCGTGGGCTATGTATTTTATCTTGTCTTTGTTTGCTGCTCCTGGTGGTGCTAACCCGTTGATGGAATCATTGACAGTAAGGGCTACCAATAAAGTACTGTGTATTGGCTTTGTAGAGTACCTTAACCGCCTAGTTAAATCCGTGTCCGAAGCCAAACCTCTCCAGAGTCTTAAAAATAAAGCTGTGACTTAGGCGGTCAAAAGCCTTATTAAAGTCTAAGGAGAGCAGGTAGGTGCTGTCATGTCTGTCATTTATGTCTGTTATAACGTCACGTTATGAGAAGGAGATTGTGCATCGGGTTTCTACCCTGGACTCCACACGTTCGTTGCGGTCCAATAAGGCTGGCTGCGACTGTTGCGGCCCGTCTCTCAAGGATTTTGGCCAAGATTCTCCGCCGTTGTCCAGTAATGTAATTGGATGCCAAACGTCAATTTCCTATTTTCGAGTCTCGTCTTTACAGTGTAGTGTGACTACTCCTTGCGTCAGTGTTTTCAGTAGCTTTTCTTTCGCTAGGGATTCGCTGAAGACGGACGTTAGTATTAGACCGAGTGTTTACCAATATTTTTCATAAAAAGGCGCTGTAAGGCGGTCAAGACCAGGTGCCTTCCCGGAATTTAAAGATTTCAGGGCTTCGGTCACAGTGATTTCCCCGTCGATACTCGTTCGCTGGTCGTCTGTAAGTGTTGCGAGGTTCAGTGAAAGAAATGGTTCTGTATCATCGGCAGGTTCGTGCTTGTACAGTTCTTTATAGAAGTTGAGGTAATTCGTCGTTATTCGATCTTGGTCGTTGACAGTGACGTCAATGTTCTTGACGGCTGTGAAGTCCGACCGAGACCAATTCGCTTTAAATTGGCGGAAAGAGTCGCTGGAGAAGGTTTCTTCGCCCGTGATCTGGCCAGCGGAAATTCTCGTCCTGGCGGACAAGTATCTCTTCTGATACTCTGCCAGCTGGAGCGACCAGATTTCTTCTTCGATAGCGATGGTAAGTTGGTCTCTTTTATCTAATCTTTTGATTTTTTCTAGTGCTCAGCGATGAATAGACGACTCTTTCCTGGAGAGAGATGCCCGTCATTTGCCTTCCGCTTGGAAGACGTCACGTATTTTACTTCACCGGCCAGTCTTTAGATCGTCCGCTGCATGGAATTATCATCAGGTTTCTCAGGCTGTAGAAGGGCGTCATTCAGACTCCAAAAGCCTCGCCCTCGCTGAATGTTCGTTGTTAAAATGAGATTGAAGGTTAATCACCCTTACAAAAATGTAAACAACTAAAAGACTATCGTTGAGCTTCCGTTAATTGACTTTTCTTAAAATCTACAACTTATTCTCAACTATAGACAACCGAGAAAATTGTCTAAAGAAAATCGATCGAGGCGAAACAACATTTACCCGACTTACTGGTTGTTTGCAGGTTGATAAAACAAATAGACAATTTACTAGCTTCTTTTAGTTGCTATGACACTCTACCCAAAAAACGATTTTGACATTTAAACTCTAATATAGTTGATATAATGCCAGTTGACAATTTATTGGTTGTTTATAAGTTGAGAACAGCAAATGGACAATTTACTTTCTTCTCTGAGTTGCTATGACACCATACCCAAAAAAACATTTTGACATTTAAATGCTAATCTAGTTGATATAATATTGTAATCAGCCAGTTGACAATTTTTAGGTTCCTTTTAAATTGAGAAAAAAATAGACAATTTTTCAACTTCATAAAGTTGCTATGACACTCTACCCCAAAAACCATTTTGACATATAAACTATAGCCTAGTTGATACAATATTGTTATCAGCTAGTTGACAATTTATAGGTTGAGAACAGCAAATAGACAATTTACTATCTTCTCTGAGTTGCTATGACACTCTACCAAAAAAAACGTTTAGATATATAAACTATAACCTAGTTGATACAATATTGTTATCAGCAAGTTGACAATTTATAAGTTCCTTGAAGATTGAGAACAACAAATATACAATTTTTCAACTTCATTAAGTTGCTATGACACTCTACCCCTAAAACCATTGATATATTATTGTTATATATATCAGCCAGTTGACAATTTTCAGGTTTTTTACAGGAGCTGAGAACAAGGAAACCATATACTTACTTCAAAAAGTTGTTATGACTCACCAGTGGCGTAGCTAAGAACTCCGAGGCCCCCTCAAAGCAATGTTCGGGATTTTATCCGTTATTTAGCATATAGTTTGATAAGAAATTACAGAACCCCTGAAGCTCTGGGGCCCTCCCGCATTGCGGTGTTTGCGGAGGCCTTATCTACGCTACTGACCCTAGTTAGTTAGTAGTTTGCGCAATAACTGGCGCCAATTACTAACTCACCAGACGCTTAAAATTTTAAAATTATCTTACTTTTATAAACAATTTTTGAATAAAGTGTAGAAAATATTTTTCGGGTGATCGTAGAAATTATCAGCTTCTTTGTCATTGGGCTAAGATCAAAGTGTAGTATCTATTCGTATTGGACTTCTCCAAAAATCAGTGGAATAACAATTGTTTCCCCGGTATCACATACTCGCACGGTTTTATCAGAACCGTTGTTAGCTTTTCAAAAGTTATTTTAAATGCATGATAAGACTTGCCGAGGTTCCACGCAGTTTAAACGGACCCTTTTGGAAATCAGCAACGAGATGAAGAAGATATCCATTCTTAGAAGAAGCCTTAATTATTATTATTAATTATTATCTTATAGCAACTATTGTAGTAAAAATATTCTATTAGATATCAATGTTTAAAAAAGCAAGCGGTTTACTATGAAGCATTTTTTCAAATTATTACCAAATGCTATTTGCTTTGTTATTCCAGACGAAGATTATTAAACTCATCTAAAAGATTTATTAATGACATGTGCAATCTGACAACATATTGTCTACTTTCAGTTGGTATTACCCAGTTGAGCTATCTCTTTTTGAAATTTCTTAATGTAATATAATTTTTCCTTGATCTAACCCAAACCTCATACCTGTGGTTCAAACAATCAAATATTCGTTCAAAGAATATAAAAAATATCTCGCAGTAGTTTTAAAATAGCATGTGCTTTTCTCATTTATAGCGTACTTCAGTTATTGTTCCGTTTCTTTTATATTCGTCCCCTTCATCATTGTTTCGACCGTTTGGTCTCACTATCGAGAGTCAACGCGGCACCAATTTGTGGATCTGGTAACTCTAGGCCATTTCGTCGCTATGTTGGCGATATATCACTTGTTGGACGATTGACCTTTTTGGTCGTGGGTCGTAATTTTGGCCATATTGCCGCTATGGTGACATTCGCGCTATGTGACACTCTTTCGACGCTCGCCCATTTGGTAGATCACTATAAGCTCGCCCATGTTGTTAATTACTCGAAGCTCGCCCATTTAGTCGCTTACTCGAATCGCGCCCATTTTGTCGCTCATTCAAAGGTCGCCAATTTGGTAGTTCATTATAAGCTCGCCTATTTGATAGGTAACTATAAGCTCGCCCATTTGGTCGCTCATTCAAAGCTCGCTCAATCGAAGCTCACCCATTTGGTCGCTCTTTCGACTATTGAGTTAGGCAACTTTAAGTCTTCTGATCATCTGTTTGTCGATTATTTGTTAGTCTGTCGTCGGTCTCTTATAGCTTGAATAATAAGAAACTTTTTCTAAATCCGTAAAGCAGTTATCTGGCTTTCATTAGACATCAATTGATCTCACGTAAAAGACTTTGATGTCAATATTTGGGCTACCGATTTTTGGGTAAAGGAATTTATGGTCGGAGATTTTGTAGTTGCTGCCGCCGAACGACGCGACGTCGAAAGACTGGAGCTGAACGTCTATGCTGATATATAAATTCGGTCCAATCGACTCTTGACAGATGACGGCGCCCAAGTTTATTCACGACGTTGAGGATATAATTCTCGGTAAGTATCAATTAGATCTTAGTCATTTAATTATTTCCGTAGCTCACCCACAATATTGTCTTTGATGACAATACCGCCCTCCTTGTCCAAGTCGGGATCCATGATGCAGTTGAAGTCATCCGCCAAGATAAGATGGTCATAGGGACCTTCAAAATACTGGTAAAGATTCGTAAAGGAAAGTTTGCGTTCTGTGGCGATATTGGGAGCGTAAATGGAAATCAACCGAAGTCTTCCCCCTTGGATTAAGATGTCGACAGAGACTAATCGCCCATTAGCGTCTAAAAGAACGCTCTTGAGGTTGGTTTCGTGACGTTTGTTTATTAGAATTGCTGTGCCTCTCAACCGTTCCGACCCCTAGGGGTCGGACTGTAATAAATGTGTTTCTTATACTAGTTAAAAGTCAAAATTATTAGAATAGGCTATAGAAACTACGTCTATTTGTTTGGCACTATCTCTTAGATCATTAGCATTAAAAGAACCTATTTTTAGAATTGTATAAGTCATGAAATTTGTAAAAAAAAGTACACAGATACAGTTCGTATTATCAGAAGTTAATAACAGTTCCGTTTAATACTTGGCCTTGGCCTGATTTCGTCCTTTTTGATTTCCATAGATCTTGAGCGGCTGCGTAGTCGTTTGTGGGGGCTGGCAAGTTGACCATTTCCGGATGATGGTGTCGAGGATTTTAAGACTTCCGAGAACTTTTGAGAGTTTCCGAGAGACAAATCCATTGAGTCGTTTGTCTTGGTGGCGGGATCTTCCAGGGTGAGTACAGCCTTTTGGCCCAAGTCGTTAGTTTCTACAATACGTGCGGCGTCGTTGCTCGAGCTTTGGGTGTCTTCGACGGTTTCGTGTTGATTTGACGTTACTTTGTGGTTATTTGTTGTCGCTGACCCGGCTGGGTCTTCTACATGTGGATAGTTTTCTGGAAAGGTCTTTTCCTCTGGCAGCGATTTTTTGACAGGCAAGTCGTTTCTTTTTACGGCGCGTTCTGGACATTCGCTAAATTTGTGCCCTTTTTGTTTACAGCGGAAGCATAGAAACTCTGCGCCCGGATAAAAACTCTGGTTCGATGATTTTGCCCAACCTTAAGGATGTTAGGGACCCCGTTCTGGGCGTTCATCTTGACGTGCACACGTCGAGTTCCGGATTTAACGCCTTTCAGAAGAGGCCATTCCTCTTCTTAAAACTTCAGCACTTGTCCATCCTGTGAGAAAGAGGCCCTGTCTACCCAGATGGGAACGTCTCGGATCACGATCCATCTCGTTAGCCCGTCGACTGGGATAAACTCGAAATTCGAGACACTGATGTGGACCAGACCATTGTCCATTGCTTTTTTGAAAAATTCGTCGGTTTTAAAAGTTATTTGAAACATATTCTTACTCAGAGGTTGAATGGCGTAGGCAGAATTCGGGAAATTTGGCTGTAGAGGGCCGTCGCAAGGTCTAAATACTGAACGCCGTCATGTAGCGTGATTCGGCAGGACGATCTCCAGAGATTTGACGCCATTATGGCTTTGTCTCAATAAATAAATAAATAAAGGATAACTGCTCAAAAAAGCAGCTTAGTCTTAAAACGAAACAATCAGCCGTATTCTGCATGACCCACTAGTCAAGAGGGGAAACGCCCTCTTGCTTAAGAAGCTCCGGTTGACTGAAATACACAGAAAACCGTTCTCCCTCCCCCATTCAAGCCTTCTTCCTTTGACACTTCTATTGGCTTATCACACGTCATTACTATGACGCAAAGATGATATAGATAGTTCAGTTCCGCTTAAGGCAGTTCCCTCGTAGACTATTTAATATGGCCTTGACTAAGCAATAACTTAATAGCCTGTTTATTTTCAGTTCCCAGCTTAGTGGTCTGCCCTCTATTTGTGACCCTCACAAATTATCTACATTTAGTTCGCCATCTATTTGTAATCCTTAAAAATAAATATTTTATTCGCCATCTATTTGTTAGTTTAAAAAATATTTAAAAAGTTAAATAATTATAAAAAAAAAATGTTTTTTGTTAGAAATATTTATAACATAAATTGAACATTTAAGTTTTTTTATTACATATAAATTATTTACACAAATTTTGTTCGTAAAACATAACCTCTTCACGTTAAAGTATTACTTAACCGCTTTTAATAATTAAGAATTAACATGCAATAATGATCCTACTATTTTCAATTTGCCATTTATTTAATCCAATTAAAACGTTGTAATACAATAATTAACCAAACAAAACCATTACAATACACAAAATCAATCTGTAGTATGTTGTAACAATTAACGGTATAATTTTCTCTATATAAAGACATGTTAAAATAAAAAAAATCCTCTTTTGTTGGTTTGATTTTTGAGAAAATTTACCTAAGAAGGTTAAAGGTTGAGCTTTTTCTGATGAAGAAACCAATATTCTGGTATCAAAGATGGAGGAACGAAACTTTTCAGAACTTCGACAACATAAAGGTGTATTACATATCTTAATTAAAAAACATCTGGTTAATAAAAGCATGCTGGGAAGAATTTAGAAACTTATCGCGTTACCTCTATAAAAATTATTTTATATATTTTATCAAGTGGTCTGAACACCCAGCAGCACAAATTATGGATCGAAATAACCGACGTAGTCAACGGCATTGGCTCTCAAGATAGGAATCCCTCTGACATCCGCAAGAAGTGGAATACTTTAAAATCTAGTGTCCGGGCTAAAGCCGCTTCAATAAATGCGAAGATTAGACAAACTGGCGGAGGTTCAGCATTTGATTTGCCAGAACTGACTCCATTGGAAGAGAGGGTTAAAGCTCTAATTGCAGAGGTGTCATATACTATTTAAAATATTAATATACAACGATATTTCAGGTGCACAAGGAATTTTATTTAAAAGAAATAAAAATATTTACAACTCGACTAGTTTCGGACACACTATTGGTCCGTCATCAGGGGTATAAACCCGATTACAAAAACAGAACCTGTATTTATAGTCTCAGTCAACCGCGTATTAAGAATAACAACTTTCGCCAATTATTAAGTTTTTCTACCCCCGGACCGTAATCTCGGTTTAAGCAATTTTTTTTATCTCTGGATTTTTTGATATAATATGCCTCGAAAATATCGAGTTCTATTGGTTTTTGCAATGTTTTTTAAGAGTGCCGGAGTCTAAGTTAATTTTATGATTAGTTTCGAAAATATGGTTAACAAGTGCTGATTTTTTATGTTTAATGTCAGCAATATGTTCTTTACCTCGTTTGTTTAGACTACGTTCAGTCTGTCCTATATATTCTTTATTACACACACATCTGAATGAATAAATACCTGGTTTGTCTTCAGGTGTTTTAGGGATTTTAAATAATTGACAATTTTACTAATGGGTCTAAATGCAATGTTACAGTTATAAATACTTTTTAGATTGTTGGCGATTTTAGAGGACAGAGTTGGGTAGAAAGGGATGCAGACAATAGGATTGTTTTTGTCGAAAGCTTTAAGTGTAGTTCTCTTAGCTACATCATTTGAACTATTAAATTTTTGATTGGCTTTATCAACAACAATGGGGTTAAACCCCCTATCTAATGCTCTCAAATTAAGAAAATCAAGTTCAGAGTTTAAATTAGCATCATTAGAGCATATGTGTAGTGCGCGATAAATTAGAGTGTAAAAAGATGACATTTTTTGGGACAAAGGGTGTGCTGATCGATTATGGGGAATAGTGGTGACAGAAAAAGGTTTACGGTAAACTGAAGTTTCTATACGATTATTGACTTTTTTAAATAATACGTCATATACCGGAATACCAGGTGATGCAGGTTCTGGAAGTACAGAGTAAACACTCATATTTGTAACGTACTTTCTCAACAATAATACCGCGTATTACATTCCAAATATTAAAGCAACTATAGTTCAATTTAAATTCATTGGTAAAATCTGAATAAAATAGTTAACAGAATAATTGAAAATGAGGAAAAGATAAAAAACCATTGCACGAACATACAAATTAAATACAGCCCAAACATGAACATGCAAAAACAAGCAAAGCCAAAATTTTTAAATACAGGCACAACATGCGAATATGGGTAAAGCACTAATAATTACAAATTTAAATGTTTTTAAATGAATGCTCCAGAGGGCTTCCAGTTTGTGGATGAAATAGCCCTGTTATTGATAAATAATTACCAATAAATTCAATTATTCGTATTAACCTTGGCTATTATACATTTCTAGCGATGGCCAATCAACTAAAGAAACTGGCAACGATAGCAATCCTTTTCAGAGGCTATTTTATGATAAGGCACGACATCACAAGTGGAATTTCCATTTCAGTAAGATTGCTATCAATTTCTACTTGTTGTTCATAGTAATACAAATGTTGTTATAGGTTTCGATGATGGTCAATAGGGTGGAAGCGTTCAAAGCTCTACACATAGCTTCCCAGAGCACGATGAGTAGAGAATAACTAAATATGAACATGTAAATCCAAGATGGCCGCCAAGATGGCCGACAAAACAACCCCCCCACCCCCCAAAAATATTTTCAAAATTAAAAAATTTTTGTCCTTGGAAAATCGAAAAACATATTTTTGTTTTCAATCTCAAATTTCACCTTGAAGATGATCTTTGACCTCGACGCCTGACACCTGTCCACAACCACTAAGCCTCGGTCTATCACCCCAACAAGTTTGGTCACGATCGGACAAGGTCGAACCGAGATATCGGCGGTAATATGTAACCCCACCAAATACTTCCACTTATTTACTTTTGATATCGTTTTTTCGTTTTTTTCGTTTTTTCACCGTTTAAAATGCTAATTAGTTATTTACGAGATGGGGAAACGAATTCGAGACCTTCGCTTTATAACCTTGGCGGTTTTGGCCCCACCCAAAAAACACTTTAAATAATTAAACTAATATAAATAAGTTTTCATTTTTCGCAAATATTTTATTATTTTAAAATCAATGCTAGTTTAAGTAATCAAAAAAACACAATTAGTTATTGTAATATTTAATAACTAATATTTTCAATATATTTTTTAAACACTTAACAACATATGAAACACTAACAATAAAACTAAAAGCTAACAAATTAAATTAATAATAAAGAATTAAAGAAGGTTGTATAAATAATTTGAAGGCTGAAAAATATAAAAACACAAATGTTAAAAAATATTTTAAGTGTATAATTAAAAATAATTATAATTACATCAATTCGTAGAAGGTATTTTTCCTCTTCGGTACAAAACGAGATGTCGGGTTGGAAATTCAGGCTAGAATTTATAAATATAAATAAATTAACCTATTAAAAATGAATATATCTAAAAAATATTTACCACAAGAATTCTTTTTGTTGCTCTATCATCGCACGAATAAAACACTGGTTTTGGTCTTAATCGCTTCGGAAGTATACAGTTCGAGAATGTCTGAATTAAAACAGATCGAATGTTGTTCAATGCCAACATGTTGAATTTGATCTAACATACGAAGTTCAGACTTTAAATTCTTGTGATTCCATCGCGAAATTTGACGAGTATTACAAAGAATAAACATTCTTACTACTCGAAGAGAAACAATTTTAAAGATCGCGGCAAAGAAAGTACAGGCTTTAGATGAAATTCACCAGACATCTTGAGTCTAGATTTCTCCTGGTAAAATCCTTTACATTGAGATTTTATAGTTTAAGCCTGACATATATTTTTAAAATTTAAAAATATTGCCTTTGGGAATAATTATTAATTTTTTAATACAACTAAGGTTAACTAATTATCCCTATCCTTCTTAAACAAGTTTTTATAAAAATTAATAAAAACAATTATATTCAATTTTTAAAAACAACCTAGTACAAAATGTACTTATACAATTTTCAGTTAATAAACTATTCAATTACCAAAAAAAAAAACATAAAACATTAAAGTTTAACCGATATTAGTATAAAAAAGTACATAGAGCACATGAAAAAAACCAGAAAGAATAATAAATAATCAATGGGTCGTTTGTTATGAGCGGTAGGATCAAGGTTATATAGCGAAAGAGATGAAGAAACAAAAAAGATAGCGCAAGAGATGAAGAAACAAAAAAGATAATAATAATAATAGAAAAACATTAAATCTAGTACAAAATGTACTAATAAAATTGCTTGAAAATGCGTTGGATAAAAAAGATGAAAACAAAGGATTTTTTAATATAGAGAAAAAAGAACTTTACACCAATCCCAACATTAAATTAATAAAGCTAGTTAAAAAAGAAAAAGTAGATTATGAAATATTAAAAACAACCTCCACCGCCTGAATTAAATTAATAAAGCTAGTTGATTTGGAAAACATATTTAAACACTTAATCTTTTAAAATAAAAACATTTAAAATAAAAAATATAAAACATTTTAAAAATTAAAACCTTTCACCAAAATAAACAAATTAAAAAATAAAAACACAAAAAAGTCTTTAAATAAAAAAATTAAAATTTTATAAGGTTTGAGTCCTATTTTAAAAAAATAAATAGTTTTAGTTTTTTTAAAAAATAAATAAATTTTTGTAATTACCTTGAGTCGCAGTTGGAAAAGTTGCCGACGATCGTTTAAATTTTGATTCGGTCGAGATAATTTGCAACTAAATAAAAATATTTATTTTAATTATTGTAATTATTTTTTTAAAATTAGTATTCCTTACTCTAAAGTTGTAACTATTTTAACTTCTTGTCGATCCAAATCATTAATAAAAAATAGAACGATCATGCCTAATTCCAAACGGATGTTATACCGTGTTAGGCGAAAGTCAGTGGTAATAGATAAATGTTTTTTTCGGAAAAAGGAAACTTGTTGTAATTGAAAGAGTATTAAAAGGTCACGTTGAAGGCTCCTACGATTTTTATGTTGACGGAACCATGGGATCTTATTTAAATTTTTATATAGGCGCATATGTTTTCCAATTAGGCGTAAAATTTCGTAAGAAAACCAGCCTTCAAGAGAGGATTGAGTGTGGAACAATAAGCCGTCAAACTCAAAAGCCTCGTGGGGACAGACAAAATTAACAGAATGAACGTCAAATAGACAAGAATTGTTATTGATTCTTCTAGAAAAAACCGAAGCGAAAACAGCTGGCGATAATTTGAAAGAATTTTTTATAAAGGGACAGGCAAAAACAATTTTTTTAAAGGGTTCTATTAATGTTTTACACTCAAGAAAGACAGTTCTCATACAGTAATTTTCAACTCTAATTGAAATATCGTTAATTTTAAAAAGGTTATAATTCCTAACTTTACGTAAAGCTAAATATTTTAGTGAAAAAGGGTTAATAGCGAGAGGATGAGTAATCTTACCAGAAACAGTCAAAACTTCGCGAGAGCCCATGGTTTATAAAAGGAATACGTTGAAAATCATGCTTTTATAAGAAAGATTTCAGAATATTTAATTTTTACATCCTGATTTTAACCTGTTTTAAAATCAAGTCAAAAGACAATTTTTTATCAAATACACCCTGCAGAAATATAATTTTATCCATTCGTTTAAATTTTATACCTCGCAGAAATATATTTCTTCCCATAGAATTTTAAAACATCTAACCCTGTAATTACCAAAATTCTTACATCCATAATCGATTTTTAAAGCAAAATAATATTAAAACTCTTAGGGCGTTGTCTTTTTTGTCACGAAAATTAAATATAAAGTCCTTCAAAAAAAATAATTAATAATTTTATATTTTTATACATGTCTACATATTTAAATTGTTATTCACAAACAATTTTAAATACCGTTGAAATACTGATAAATTATAACTAGGTTCTATCCTTGTAGTGTTAATCACTTTAATATTCAAGGTTTTATATTTTGAAAAAAATTAATGAAAAATACATTTGGTATAAAAGGGCAAAATTTTCTATTGAATCATAACAGGCTAAAATGGCTTCCACAAGTAATAGTCAAATCTCCGAGAGTCAGGTAGTTTCAGTTTTCGATAGTCCTGAACAGGAGATGTTAATAGAGTCGGACGAATCGGATGGGGACTATATTCAAGAGGTTCGTCGCATGTCAAACATCGAACAAGTTGGAATCGAACAATCAGTGAAAGTCAAGAAAGGGGGAGTGTCTTACGAAACTAAAACTCCGAGAAAAAAAGCGAGCGACAAGGGATTATATCTAGATATCCAGATATATTCATATAAAAACATCAAACATCTTCCCCAAGATGAACTCTGGAAGGGTGATTATAAGAGGGTGAAATTCTTAGCTAACACCCTATCCATGGATGTTATTCGAATAATAAACTCAACAAACAGGCTGAAAAAATTAATTGAGCAGACGGAAGGAAAAATTGTTGTTCCACCCACGAAGGCAAGTTAAACTCATTAATTAATTATTCGTAATAGTAATTAGAATAATATTTTAGACCTGGAAACGAAATTAGAACATGGAAGACTCCGACGAATACGATTCGGACTCTCAATTAGACTTTTCATCGTTAAACAGTTTTAATTATAAAAAGTTTTATAAAATTAAAAAATTAAGCCCTAGAAATTCAAAAAAGTGGAAATGTAAACAACTGGACATTGACCTAGAACTAATATACTTAAACGAAATCCCCACACATTTATTTTTTACAGTATTTGAAAAGATTCTGTCCAAAATTATCAAATACGTAAGACAAGAAGCACCCGGTTTCGATTTCCTCAGATTTGCAATTCAATCGGAAAATTTAGAACATCCAATTAACATTAAATTTATTAAAATTGATCAGTTAACTGTTTCGCGAATATTTAACCATATAGCTCGCGTTGCTCAATCAAAAAAAGATTTCTTACTAGATGGAGAAATTAAATTTAGTATAATTCTTTTGAAATCCCCACAGAAAATGGGAAAAAAATTTTTATCTCTAAAAAATAGAGATATTATCGATCTTGATGCTTTTTTAAAAACTAAAACCAATTTTTACTATATCAATAATATCGATAATTTGTGCGTAGCAAGAGCCCTTACAGTCGGAATAAAGCTCTGTGAAATTGCCGAGTACAAAAAGAATAAACTTCCATTAACAACCGTTCTTAAAGAATATCGAACCTTAACATTCTTTCGTAGTAAATTACAAACTAAAGCCGCTAAGAAATTACACGATGATGTAGGAATTGCTCGAGGCGCTGTAGAAATTGGTGATATAGCTAAATTTCAATCATATTTAGCCCCAAAGTATCAGATAATAATATTTAACGCAACGGAAAATTTTCAAATTTATTTCAAGGGTTTTCCTCCTGCCGAACACAAAATTCTACTTGTAAAAATTGGCACGCACGTTCATTTAGCTAAAAATCTTCATTCCATTTGGGGCGGTGTAGCTTCATGTTTAAATTGCGAAAAATTTTTTTATTCCACCACACATAGAAACAAGCACCACTGTTTTGACACTAGAAATATTAAATGTAAAAGATGTTTAGGTCGAGAATTTCACGAAATTTTAGAAATTCCGTTAATTCGTTGTAAACTTTGCAATAGATATTTAAAACAAGGGGAATGTTATAGTTTTCACCTAAAAAATGAAACTTGCAAGCTTTTCCACAGATGCGAAAAATGCTGTGTTCAATTTGAAACTTCAAAAACTCACAAATGTGAAACAGCTTGCGAATCTTGTAAAATCGATCATCCTCCAAACCAACATTATGTTAAACAGTCGACATTTAAAAAGAATCCAAGATCCTATGTATATTTCGATATTGAAACCATAATTGAGAATAATGTGCATAAACCCATGCTCTTAGTGGCCCAAAGTGAAATTTTAAATCAGCCTGTGGAAACCACGGTTTTTGAAGGACAATATTGTGTAAATAACTTTCTCAATTTTTTGTTTCAACATGAAACTGTTTTACTTATGGATGGGAAACGAAAGCGAAAAACTATTAGACCAAAATTTACCAACCTCATCGTAATGGCCCATAATCTAAGATCTTTCGACGGAATGTTTATTATTTCTAAATTAATTAATCATGTCATTCCCGAGGTTATTTACGATGGAGCCAAGATACTCACTATTTATATTAAAGGGGTAGACATTCGTTTTGTAGATTCTTTGAACTATGTTAGTGCTCCTTTAAGACATTTTCCTAAAATGTTTTCTTTGCCTCAATCTAAAGGATATTTTCCATATATTTTTTGGACGAAAGACACTTTGAACTATTCAGGTAAAATTCCGGACGAAAAATACTTTGAACCCCATAAAATGAAAGAATTTGAATACCGAGAATTTAGAAAATGGTATTCACACAAACAGCTCGAACCGGTCTATTGTATTAAATCAGAATCCAGAGCGTATTGTCTTTTAGATTGTAATTTATTACGCTTAGCTATGCAGAAATTTCGCATCTTATATAAAGAACTAATTGAAATTGATATCAGTAATTATGGGGGTATCTCTCTTTCTGGGGCACTTAATAATGTATTTATCGACAAGTTTTTAGAACCATATACACTATGTACTATACCGGCTATCGGTTTGGCAAGTAGACAGAATCAAAGCGAGATTGCATTAAAATATTTATCTTGGTATGAAAAGGAAAATAATTTAATTTTGCAAACGGTAAGATCCGCGGCTGGGGAACAGGCTGTAGGTCCGTATTTTGTAGATGGCTACTGTGAAAATCCACCCATAGTAATTGATGTAATGGGTGATTTCTGGCACGGTTGTCCAAAACATTTTTCTGGCTCGAGCTTTAATTCAATTGTCGGAAAAACATTCAAAGAAATTAGAGAAAGGGAATTAGACCGAAAAGAATTTATTGAACAAAGTTTACCAAACCATACATATATTCAAATTTTTGAATGTGAGATATTAGAACTGTTGAGAAAAAATGTCGAGGCGAAAGCCTTTTTTAATACAATTAAAATCATTCCTAAAATTAACCCTAGAGATTCGCTAGTAGGTGGCCGTGTAGAAACAATCAAGCTGTATCATGAAGTAGAGCCCTTACTTGGAGAACAAATCAGATATTTTGACTTTTGTAGCCTGTATGCCTATTGTTTACAAAAAATGGAATACGGTTGTAAAAATGTTAAAGTTATCACACACAATTTTGATTATGCCCCAGACGCGTATTTTGGAATAATTAGTTGTCGAATCCTCCCCCCCAGAGACCTCTACTTACCCGTGCTTCCATACCGATTTAATAAAAAACTTTATTATCCTTTATGCGGAAGTTGTGTAATAAAAAATGACAGCAAATGTACACATAGTATTGACGAACGAGCTATAACGGTAGTCTTACCCTCGGTGGAAATCTACTATTCAATAAAAGAATGTAACTACAAACTATTAGAAATTTTCGAAGTATATCACTATAGTATTACAACAAATTTTTTCAAACCATATATAGACATTTTTTTTAGAGCAAAAGTTAAAAATTCAGGATTTCCACCCAATATTAAAACATATCAAGAGCAAAAAGAGTATTTAGACGCGATATACGAAGCTGATGGAGTAAGGTTAGAGCCTGAGGAAATTGTTGATAACCCATCCTTAAGAACTTCCGCGAAATTGGCGCAAAATTCGTTATATGGCAGAATGGCGTTAAGAATGGACAAATCATCAACTAAAATTATTCATAGATACTCCCAATTCACCGAGATTATAGCAGACACATCGAATAAATTAACAGACTTTCATTTAATCAACAACGATGTTGCCATGGTAAGCTATAAAAAAAAAGTGAGCTTGCACCAACTTTTCGCAAAGGTAACGTTATAGTGGCTTCCTTTGTCACCAGTTACGGTCGTATTCATCTGCATAAGCTAATTAATAGTCTGGGGAAGCGTGTAATTTATTATGACACGGACGGAATAAAATTTACACATAAACCACACGAGTGGCTACCCCCCCTTGGTGGTAATTTAGGTGAACTTACGTGCGAGACTCCGAATTCATATATCACAAAATTCGTATCAACTGGACCAAAAAGCTACAGCTATAAACTTGAAAATAATCGGACAATTATAAAACTTAAAGGAATAACTCTTACCAGGGAAAACTCAGACATCATACATTTCGACGCCTTCAAACAAATGATTTTTGTGCCAAATACCGAGTTTAAGGTGAAAATTCCCTTTAACGTAATAAAAGATAAGTACAAAATGCTTTTACGTGTTGGCAACTTAAGTAAAACTTTCAAAAAGACTTTTTGTAAACGTGTGCTACAAGATAATATTTCCAGTGTTCCCTATGGATATTTAGAATGTGAAAATGGCGAATTGTAAAATAAAGTTGTCTTTTAATTATAAATCTAAAAAAAATGTAACAAAAAAACTTGCAAAACAGGTGTCATTTAACCACATAGTTATAGTAAATGAAATCTCTTCCGAAAATCGAGTAAATACTTTATTTTTAAATAACCTAAGATTTAAACTTTTAACTTCCAAAATTGAATTTTTACTAAAAAACGGGAATTAATTATTTTTTGGTGAAGGAGATATTATGATTTTATTTTTTATTCAAAATGTTATTTTTGTATGTTATTTTGAAACTTTATATAACTGGTGAAGGGATGGTTTTGATAAGAAACATTAAACTTTAATAAAATAATTTTTTAAATTTAAAATGTGTTTATTTTTTCATATATTCTATAAAACAGACAATGTACTAACAAAATACGTAGTATGTTGTTTTTGTTTAAACAGTAATGTCTTATATAAAATTTCTTTCACCGTTTCGAATGATGGTATCAGGCCCTACAATGTCGGGCAAGTCAGCATGGGCGAACTCACTAATTAGATGGAGGAATGAATTAATTGATAAACCTCCTATTAAAATTATTTATTGTTATTCGGTTTGGCAATCAGGTTACCACGATTTATCTCAGTTTTTAACCGATATAGAGTTTATTCAAGGACTTCCGCCAATGGACAGCGAGTTCTGGGAATCAAATAGAAATTCTTTACTTATTATTGACGATTTTGCAGACGAACTTTACAAAAATGATCAAATTGCGAAATTAGTTACCGTAGACAGTCATCATTATGAAATTTCAGTTGTATTAATCTCACAAACCCTATTTCCTCGAGGCAAACAATCTCGTTTAATCTCTCTTAATATGTCATATCTAAATCTGTTTAAATCTCCTCGAGATCTAAGTCAAATCCAATATCTGGCCAATCAAATATCTCCAAATAATACAAAAATAATTAAATTAGCCTACGATATGGCTACTGGAGAACCTTACAATTCACTATTTATAGACACATCTGTAACCACTCCAGATAGCTTACGATTAAGATCGTACACATTTAATCAAAACGGACCACAAATGGTAGTTTTTTCCAATAATAAATAATTTACTATATTATTATCAAGTTCATTAAAGAAAATGACACCAAAAAAGACAGTACGTAAAAAAACTACTCCTATTGCAAATCCCTCTGACAGGTTTAAAACACACTATCCATATTTAAATTTATTGTATAAATCTAAAGGAGGGGTACGTAAAAATTTATTAGCTAACAGTTCTCCAAAGCAATTAAAAGCCTTACAAAGCGTTTGCAAAAACTTGAAAGGTGGTGGAATTATATTATCTAAAGCCAAAAAAAACAACTTTCTAAATATAAAAAAACAATACGCTTCTTAGCCAGTCCGAAAATTTCGCAAAAAAAGAAGCGTGCTCTAATAATTCAGAAAGGTACGGGATTCTTCATACCGGCTTTATTAGGCTCTATTGTTCCTTTAATTGCCAATTTATTCAATAAAAGATAAAATGAAAAAAATGATTTTAGTTCCCGCCTCGAGTGTCGGACAAATATCTCAAGAAAATAAACAGCTTGTTTCTCCCCAGGAAACGTATTATAACTTATTAGATAATGAGTTGCCAAATATATTAACTTCTAATTTAAACAGCCGCTCTAAATTGCGAGAATTTCTAAAAATACTGAGCGAGGCCCGGGAAATGAGAAAAGCGATACCGGTACCTAAAGTTGAAATTACAAACTTTCAAGCCCCCGGACCTGTTGCTCCATTAAATTCCCCGTTCACCTCGCAAATTTATTCACCCTTCAAAACGCCCGAGGGAGTTAACGCTGGCGACGCTGCGGAGGTTCGTTTAAATACTATGACACGCAAAATGAAAGAATATCTCAGTGAGAGAGAAAACGATCAGAGTAGAAAATTCCCGAGTCTCTTAAAAAATGTAGAATCTTGGAAGAGGAAAGCATCTACGCCGATTGTTAAGCAACAAAAGACAATTACCGATGATAGAATGCGTAAACGATTAAGTCGAGAAAATGAAATATTTGAAGAATACTTAGAAAATACCGATATTGGAAGTCAATTAAGCCAGGAAGAGGATTGGGATCGAGAGCTGTCTTTGGAGGAGGAGGGTGCTGTCGGTGGCGTTCCAATATCGCCGCAAAAAAAATTAAAATTAACAGCCCCCCCAAAAAAATCGCCGAGACCTAAAAGACAGACCCGCCCTCCTTCTCGTTGGCAAGAATAATAAAAAATGTGTAAAAATAATTATGTGTGAAATAAATAAACATTTTTTTTTATTTTAAACAAATTGATTTATTTCGTTTCCACTCTTTCATCAAATGAATACATATATTCAACAACGCTAAACTATCATTTCTTTTTAAATCGAAATTATACAATTCGTTAATTATTTTACTGTAAGAAATCCCCATACATCTCGAGGTTAGAAAATAAATCACATGTGGTCCGCAGTTTTGGCTTTTATTTGATTGAAATTTATGAGTATTGTGTCGAATACGCTTGCTATATCGCTCTAGCAAAAATCCATAGTCACGATGTGATCTTCCTAGAGAACAAAAAAAGTCCAGAGTGTCGCCCGATTTGTAAACAGCCGTCCAATGAGACCCTGGAAGCGTATCGGGATCGGTGTTGATTACGAAACAATATGATTTTTTTTTAATTGGAACTTTTGGTAATCTATTAGCGGGAAACACTCCGATAAATTTATCTCTCGAACGGGGGTCACACTTAAGTATAGCTTGGATTTGATTAGTATTCATCTTTCACGTCACTGTCAAAATGCATAATTTCTCATATTGATCTTTTGTTAAGTTGATTCCTCTGATAGATGGTTTTAAACTACCGTCTTCTTTTTTAAAATGTCGCACGTCAAAAGTTTCGTTACATTTTACAAGGTACGTGTCTCTTCCTAAATCGAAGGCTTTGTCGCAAATTCCAATATCTAAGCTGTATTCGGGACTTCTTTTTTTAAATTTCATCGCGGATGAAACTATTGTTGCGCTCACTCCAAATATTACAATCGCGAGACCCAGGAGAATGTGTACTTTACCCATGGATAACAAAATGTTGAATAAAGACTGTAGCGCTCTACACTTGAATTTTAACTATTTCTTGAGCGTAAAAAGCTCCTTTAATTATATTGCCGGTCAAATCTTTCACAATATACAAACAGGGATCTCTCGTAATTACTCTATGAATTTCAAATATTTCGGCTGTAAACGTTCCCTTGTATGATTTATCAAATGTTGTTTTTGCAACGGCTAATCGAACTTTATCCCCAATTTTTAAATTTGCCTTTCCAATCATACTAAGATTGCCATAGTTTTTTTCCCAAATTGCCGATTCATTGTTTTTATTGACATCTTTAGGGGCGATTCCCGTTGTTGAATGTTTTCGAGCGTTATAAGCTTTTGCAATTAATGGTAGTTTATTAAGATAGTGTAAATCGCCGGTCTTGGTAATTATTTTAAAAATTTTAGATTTTACCGTGCGAACGAGTCTCTCGATCATAGAAGCTTTTTTCTCGGAGTACGTGAGGTAATGGTGGATGTTATAACGTTTTAAGAGAGCGCGAAATGGGGCGTTTCGAAATTCTGTCCCTGCGTCGGTACATAAATTAAGGGGTACTCGTTTTTTCAAAATCTCTCTAAAGGCCTTCACAATCTCGCTCGAGGTTTTATTTTTAATTGGCAGAATAAACGCGAATTTGCTTAGAATGTCCTGAACTAATAACGTATAGCGGTACTTTTTATTAAAAGTTTGTAAAATAGGGAGGTCTAATAAATCGGCCATAAATGTCTCATCAATCGTCGTTACATATAATTTGTTACGTTTAAAATTTAATCTCCTAGCTCTGTGTTGTGTGTAGGTTGGTTGTTTACTGAGAAAATTTTTAATTTCTTTTTCCGAAATTTTAGGAAATTTTTTTCTTAAAGTAACACTGTCAGAATAACTGTATGGGTTTTCAACATCGTAATAAACTTTACTTAATTGTTTGTCTGTTTTTGACAACAACATCTTTAAATGTGTGAATAGAAATAATAAAAACAGATTATAGTAAAAGTTTTTTATTTTAATAAATTAAATCGCATTTTAAGTTTGAAACATTTTGTACAATATCAAAATATAATTGACTTTCTACTATTAAGGGGTCAAGACCAAATTCCTTTTGGAATCTTACAACAATATGATCGTAGTTTAATTGGGGGATAGCTATTAATATCATATTTTCCACTCGGTCTTCAAAATTTGTGCTAAATCCTAGTTTACAAGAGACATCGTGAGCAATCGAAGATTTACAATGCGGATTCTCACAATTTTCGGTAATTTCAAACATTTTATCCGTGAGCTCATGTACAATTATGTCACGCATAATATTTTTTGCCGACAAAATTAAATTAATCTCCTGATCAATTGTATGTTTACAATGTTTTAATCTTTTCCACCCTGCTTGGTTGAGATTAAAACCATAATTTGTAGAATAGAAAAGATGATACAAATGGTTTTTTCCTCTGGCACAAGCGCGTACATCCACGAGTTTTTCCTTTTGTCCCTTGAAACAGTCGATTTTTATCTTTGAACCTTCAAGCGGAAGCCAGGTGTGAAAACTAGCAACTTGGTCTTCAAAAAAATCAGTTATTTCCTTTTCGAATGTGAATAGAGATGGCCAGGCTTCTAAATTCAGTTCAAATTCGGCGCAAGTGTCTAGTCGGTAAATTTTGATGGATGGATTTACATATCCTAGCACCGTTACTTCTTGTTTGGGTGAGAGACTGTGAGTTCGAGACATCTTTACCACTACGATTTCGCGAAACAACTAATCAATCTTTGCCGTCGTTGATTGGTTTTATTCCGTAATATACGTAACTTGACGCTCTTGGTTAATGACAAATCGGTTTTCGTATTCTCCAATAATAATTATGTTTTGAATATTAGTTAAGGGGGAAGCAAACTTCATTACCATACGTAAACTACCATTTCGTTGAATTGAGAGGTTGTTAGAGTGTGCCGAGGAATCGTAAGTTAAATCAAACGCGAATAATGTATTACCGTTTTTATAATTTTCGTAATCAATACAATTACCAGAGTTATTTCCAATTAAATCCATTGCCGAGAATAGTGAATAATACGACCGAGTATAGAGGTTTTTATTAAAATCTGGAGTTAGAGCAGTTTCTGGTATATTCTGGTCGTCTAATGAAAGTTGTAAGAACGAGAGATTATTATGGTTAAATTGAAAGGGATTTTCTCGACTAGACCCGTTGTAAGCAGAATTGTTTACCATTCCGATTATTACCCGATTTGGAATTTTACCTAAAAAAATATTTGACTTCACGAAATCGCTCGCGCCTGCTGAAATTGTCAGAGTTTTAACAACAGTTTGTGTTAGATCGTACAAAGCCCTCTGTTTGTGCAATATAGCATTATGTGCCAGCTGTAGATCTGGATTTACGATAATATGTTTAGCAGTAAGAACAGCTTCTTCGATAATTAATCTATATTTGATATTAACATCTTCTTGTGATATAATTATAAATTCATCGGAATTTTTCAAGAGTCGAATTCTTAAATTAACTTTGTTTAAAAGAAATTTGTCTATTTTACAAGAGTCTACATGAAGTCTTCCCATATATTCACAAAGTTTCGATCCCGCAATATCTTTACTTCTTTTTAAAATTCCATTATTTTTTTTATCTTTATGAACATCGTTAAACGCTAGCGTTGGGTCGCAAAACCCGTCTTCGTAATAGCCCTCGGCGGTTTTGTAAGATTGTTTGGCGCCTTTATCAAAATTTAAAACTGTTGCTAAATATGCTAAATATGGGTAGCAGTTGTTGCTAGATTGTACTAAAGTCTCATTCATAAACACGTCTATTTGGCTAAAAATAGAATGCAATGGAAGATTGCATAATGATACTTTTTTTTCGGCTGCAGGTATATCTATTAAAACACCGTTTTGTTCTTTTTTAACCCGAATTCGAATTTTAAGCATCAAGTTTGACATGTCAATATAATAATCTCCCCCGGGGATAGAAAAATCAATCTGTGTAGCATTAGACAAGGGAGCTATAGGGAAATAGTCTACAAATTTATTTCCCTCAATATTACCATTAATCAGGGGTTCGTTAAAAAGCTCCAACTCCGAACACATAGATTCAAATTGAGGCATAATGCTTTAGTCAAGAAAATCGGTTTTTGTTCTCTTGCGTTTTCTTTGCTTATTGCGTAATTTTGATTTGCGCTTCTTTACTCTTCGAGCTCCAGAGCCTTTCTGTGTATTTAATATGGTATCACCGAGACTATTTAAAAGATTTGTTCCAGCAATTTTACTATTTTTTTTTAACGACTCCTTAAAATTTTGACCAGCAACAACATCGTTTATTATCCTTTTCCCCATAACCAACCCTTGAATACCGAGTGATTTAGCTACGGGTCGAAAAAGAGGTGTTACGAATCTTGCTAAACTTTTAAAAATTGACCCAAATCCACGCCCAGTCTGATATTGACTTCCTCGAAAGATGTTATATCCGCGTCCTGTTTGAACATAATGATGATAATATCTTTCCATGATGAGCTTGTTTTAAGTGTACTTTAGACTAAGCATCCAATCTTTTAAATATTAATTTAATAATAGTCTTGCCTGTTTTATATGGCAGGAGTTCACCGTAATCCGACCTTAAAGAAATTTCTATAGTCTGTATTTGATCGTAGAGAACTGGAAAATAGTCTAAAAAATGAAATCTTTCAACCTGTGCTCGATTTTTATTTTCGTTTAATTTGATAATTCTCAGCAGGGGTGTATTAGTGTGTCCTGTGATTATAGGTTGTATAATATTTGTATAGACATAAATTCCGGATATTCCGTGGTTGAGATCTGCGGGGTACATACCTATTTCGTTAAAAAGAGGTCTTTCAATTTGATTGTTTGAAAAACCTAACATTCGACCTAGTTTGGGGTTATCTATTGGAAAGGTTAAAAAACTGTTTCCACCCAAACCTTTAACTGAAACTGTCGAATCTGAATTAAAATTAAACTCGAATTTAGCCCGACTCTTATGTGGCAATGCTTGTTTCATTGCTAATAAAATATCATCAATAGTGTGGTACACACCAGTTGGAATTCGACAATGGAATTTGTCTACAACATTTAGTTTATTATTTTTACCATGTTCGTAATTGTGGAAATCAATATCACGTTTTTGTCGTCGACTATTCTCAACTCTGTTTAAATCGTTTCGAAAAATTATATAATTAGCCGTATTATCTAATTCTAATCTAATTTGAAGTGGGTCTAATGCTTTGCTTTTATAAACTGAGGATATATAATCTACTTTGTACTCAATTTGTAAGAGGTCTGCTAGAGGACCGAATATTTTAATTTCCAACCCACTCATTAACTCAATTTGAAAATAATAATTTCCATTTTCTTTGAAAATAAAAAAACCCGCCTTAAGTGAGATATGCGAATCAAAACATTTTTGAAGTTCATTTAAAATTTTGAAATGAAGAGATAACGGTATAAAATTCCCGCTTAAATCTTTATCAGACTCGTAATAGTTGCGTTCAAACGTATAACTGTCATTTTCCCAGTTAGGTGGTTCAATTGGAAAAATTTTATTGTACCTAAAATCTATAACAGATTCTTCATCTGACATAAATTTTTCCTCATACACTTTTAAAGGATTTTGACTGCTAATTACACCATTTTGAAATTCTGGCGCGTTTATATTAAAAATATTTGCTAATCTCCCCGTGAAGGCCATCTTTAGATCTTTAGGAAATGAAATTCTCAAGTAATGTCCTCGATTTATTTCTTCTATTGCGTAACTAATTTCGTACCGATTCAAAGGGGGAAGTTAGTCGCCTGTTGAATCTCGTTTTTTAATTGCCTATGCAAAGATAATGGAATAATATTTCGAAAATCATCTCTCTGACCTTCAAATAAAAAAGGCTGGATAATTGATACGGAATAGAAAGCCCAATCTTCCTGCTCAAATTGCGGTATTTTTGTAGTTTCAATACGTATGTCGATAAAATTGTTGCGCGAATTAAAAGTAATATTATTTAAATTATTTAACGGGCCAAATTTTTGAATACCCGTAAAATAAGTGTCTGTTGGAATTTTAAAAAGATCTGCTAATGGATTTTGAAATTTAATTTACATCCCTACCGGTATTTCTAAATTAAAATATAAATTATCTTCATCATCGGAAGATATCGCGGTTTTTAATCCATCAAACTGTCTTGGTTTACATCGTTCTAATGTTGGTTGAGATTAAAACCATAATTTGTTGAATAAAAAAGATGATACAAATGGTTTTTTCCTCTGGCACAAGCGCGTACATCCACGAGTTTTTCCTTTTGTCCCTTGAAACAGTCGATTTTTATCTTTGAACCTTCAAGAGGCAGCCAGGTGTGAAAACTAGCAACTTGGTCTTCAAAAAAATCAGTTATTTCCTTTTCGAATTCGGCGCAAGTGTCTAGTCGGTAAATTTTGATGGATGGATTTACATAACCTAGCACCGTTACTTCTTGTTTAGGTGAGAGACTGTGAGTTCGAGACATCTTTACAACTACGATTTCACGAAGCAACTAAACAATCTTTGCCCTCGTTGATTCATTTTATTCCGTAATATACGTAACTTGACGCTCTTGGTTAATGACAAATCGGTTTTCGTATTCTCCAATAATAATTATGTTTTGAATATTAGTTAAGGGGGAAGAAAACTTCATTACCATCCGTAAACTACCATTTCGTTGAATTGAGAGATTGTTAGAGTTTGCCGAGGAATCGTAAGTTAAATCAAACGCGAATAATGTATTACCGTTTTTATAATTTTCGTAATCAATACAATTACCAGAGTTATTTCCGATTAAATCCATTGCCGAGAATAGTGAATAATATGACCTAGTGTAGAGATTTTTATTAAAATCTTGAGTTAGAGCAGTTTCTGGTATATTCTGGTCGTCTAATGAAAGTTGTAAGAACGAGAGATTATTATGGTTAAATTGAAAGGGATTTTCTCGACTAGATCCATTGTAAGCTGAATTGTTTACCATTCCGATTATTACACGATTTGGAGCCATTCTTTATTTTTTACGTTAAACTCGTTCAAATAATCAATAATTTGGTCGTCTAATATTTCTTCTTCGCTTGTGTATTTCGGTTGATTTGAATGAAGACAATCGCAAACATCAATATTAAGAAGTGTTTTATTAGAATAACTAGATGTCAAATGGTTCATCAGATGCATCTTAAAAACTCTTCGTTCCAGAAATAAAGCTTGACAAATCCAGCATTTAACACTAAAGTTTAAATTATCAAAGAAATTAAAAGCGTGTTTGCGACATGCTTCCTCGTAATAACAAGGATTCTCGGTAGGAGATTTGCATATAACATCTGGTTTTCCCATAAATAACTTCGTTTTTTTAACCTTTAAAGAGCTCGATTTTTGAGACGTCTTACGCTTACACATATCCTTTGACTTTTAAATGTAAAAACAATTATTATTTATAGAAATAGTTATTATCGCAAGTTTAGACACGTTTATTAGCTGTTTAAAGTTTTTTGGGTGGGGCCAAAACCGCCAAGGATATAAAGCGAAGGTCGCGAATTCGTTTCCCCATCTCGCAAATAACTAATTAGCATTTTAAACGGCGAAAAAACGAAAAAACGAAAAAAATGACACCAAAAGTAAATAAGTGGAAGTATTTGGTGGGGTTACATATTACCGCCGATATCTCGGTTCGACCTTGTCCGATCGTGACCAAACTTGTTGGGAGTATAGACCGAGGCTTAGTGGTTGTGGACAGGTGTCAGGCGTCGAGGTCAAAGATCATCTTCAAGGTGAAATTTGAGATTTAAATTAAAATATTTTTTTGATTTTTTCCAAGTACAAAAATTTTTGTTTTTGGAAAATATTTTGGGGGTGTTTTGGTGGCCATCTTGGATTTACATGTTCATATTTAGTTATTCTCTACTACGATGATACCAGTACCACCCGAATTGTAGCTGTTCCGAGTGCTCGGCCAGTAGAGGTATCAAAAACATCTGCAGGTAAAATTTATAACATGATTATGAATAATATTTGCAAAAAAGGGCAAAACCTTGTGGGGCGATAGTTTTATAATATCCACTACGAGACTGATTTGAGAACGCTTCCCTCAAATCAGTTTCGAGCTGCTTGGCCGTTATCAGTCGTAGGCAGGGATATTTTCAGTTGAAGCTCAACCCTATTCTTCTTATAGTTCCGTCTTCACGGAAACGTTCTCTCCCGTACAAGGAGAGAATTGGTTATGCCCTGGACGGTTTTGCATAGGAGGAAAAAAAGCTTGCAGCTGAAATTGTGGAGTTGAAGGAAACTTAGCAAGAAATAGGGGACAGTTTGATTCGAGTAGCTGATACTTCGGAGAAGACTGCTTCATCTCTTGAAGTACTGGCCGACAGTTGTAAAAGGTTCATCCCGGGAAGCGCCATAGTAAAAAATTTAACAAAATGATAGGGTTCACAAAAAACTGGTTTTCAAGCACACTGCAAGTCTGGATTTTATGTTATCCCTATGCCTCCCCCAGTTGTGAGTGATGGATCCCTTTCAGGAAGAGGGCGGTTCCTCTCTTGCCTAGGGGGTCATGCAGAATACGGCTGAATATAAATTAAAATTCAGTTAAAAATGGCTAAACATAAAACTAGGCTTAACGCCTTAAGCGAAAAACGCCCCCAAGAATATGGCGGAAAGCGCTAAAATACGTTTAAAAATATAAAAATATTTAAAAACTGTGGGTCTGTTCCCACCGAGGTTAACAACAGGTACTGAATTTGTTTATTATAAAAAAAGGTTACCCTAGTCATTTCCTGCTTGTTAAAGCTTATTTTTAAATTAGAGCAGGATATTTAGTTGTATATTTCCAACATAATTGTTTTTGTTATAGTTTCTTGAAAGAAATTTGTTAAAAAATAAATATTTTTTAATAAGAAATACATTGGTACGATCTAATTTGTGAATACGTATGATTAAAAGTATATAACCGAATGTACAAATAACTAGTTGGCAAGCCAAAATATACCTTTCCTCGGAACAATTGTCCCTAGTGGTATTAATTTCTCGAGACGACCGTTAAAGATATCTCTGCAATTCAGAGTTATTTACTAAAAACGTATTCCCGATTCAATCTCGCCCGGTATAAAATTTTAATTTTAATTAAAATAATTGAGACGAAACAACCGAGTTTAATTTATTCAGAATAATATAAACTAAGTAGTTACAACCGCGAGTTATACTTACTACAACAATGCACAATTGGATTTAACGCTATTTACAGAACAAGTTTATTAGTTAAATAAAATACGAAACAAAATTTAATGAAAGAAATATCTACAGAGGGTATTTGTAATTTTTTCGCTTACGAAATACTTGCCGCATCTTTAACGCTCATTTTATTTCAACACTCGCCCTTGATGAAGATACCGTAGAATAGCTTTATTCGACATCTGGTAGTGGAAGACTCGTAGACTTCCTGTTGACGTTGTGACATATACCGCGTGAAAAATACCAATACCGTCCAATTTCCAATATAATTTAATGACTCGCACACCCAGGAAATCAATGACTGCATTAGGAATCGTAGCTGTTCAAATATCCACACCAATAAAAAAACGTATTAACAAGAAGCGAAAAACTTACCATTCACAAAGCACATAAAGCCATTTGACTAAGCGACAGCTCATATATCAATAAATGACCGTAGACGGATTAGTTAGGGCTCTTTGTAAATAAAAACGAACGAACCCAATTGATGAACTGCATTAAACATCTTAATCAGTCGAGAAAACGTTTAAAATAAATTACGAAGTTATGACGACCCAGTTAAAAACCAGACCAACATAAGAGTAAGAGCACGATGTATACAACTCGATATTTTCTTCATAAATGAACTATTACGCTTAAAAATCTAATACGCTAAACACACAATAGATAAAAATATACTAATGACAAAACGAAATAAATAACAAAAAACTAACAGGTTCTACCGTTTAACCATCTTATCTGCTGACTGCGCTAAAACAAGATTTGACCTTTAAATTTTCATACGTAAAATATTAAGACTTTAAAAACTATTAATATACTCTTCCGCTGAAGCCGAGCTTATATTTTTCTTTGAATCGTAACATGTATCGGTGGTTTTGTGGTAGAACACTCGCCTGTCATGCTGGAGGGGTTGGGTTCGAATCCCGCTCGATGCGAATGCAAATTGATACTAAGACGAATACCGTAAACACTTGGTGGGAACCCTGCAATTTGGACGTTGAGACGTTTATCGTAACCCTCAGCACTCGGTCCGTCCCAAAAGTCAATAAAAAGAAATTGTAGATAAAACACCCATTCATACTATACGCATACACATCAAACCCGTCATCCACAACCCCATAACACACACTCAGCATTCCCACGCTACACATAAAAATTAAAAAAGAACAAACTTTCCAATAAAACTGAATTGAAACCGTCGCGACGGTGAGCGTTAGCGGAAAAAAAACAACCGCACCCAACCCAACCGCGAAATCGTCCGTTAACGCTCACCTTCACACGGTGGTTTTTCCTCCCTTTAAACTTAAAACACGGTTTTTGACTTTGCCCCGGTAACAAGTTCGCAGCACACAGACACACAGACAGACAGACAAACACGGTGATTATTAAACCCCTCCTAGAGGACATAGTCCCCTAGTAGATGTAAAAATAATTAAAGGGTGCAAAAAGAGTTTTGTTAAAAGTGAATAAAAAAGGTTCTTTAAAATAGAAGATTAAAATTATTGTTCAATCGCTCGATGACCGGAAAGTGGGCATTGCACCATTTGTCTTTAAACTTATTTTCTGACAGATGGTGACTGTCGGCTCTTGGTCGGGGTAGAAGTTTGATTCTGACTCGCTTGACGACTACTTGGCGACGTCTCAAAAATGAGGCTGTTACGGTAATGGCAATGTGAAAGGCAGGTTTCGGAACTGAAAGAGGCGTGAAGTAGGCGATAGAAGGCCAGGTTAAATGGCGGGTTCTGAATAATTTGCTTGTATGGTTGCGAAGGAGTTTCAGAATCTGGCAGTCATAAAGAAGGTGAGGTAGCGTTTCATTGCTGGTACAGAAACGACAGGATCTGGTGATAGACATTTTGTGGGTGAATAAGGCGTCTCTGGTCGGAATGGCGTTTTGGTTGATCTTGAAGGTGAAGTCTTGGCGTGAGCCCTTGAGGAAGCGACTGGCGCCTCGACGAGAGACGATGTCCCAGTTGATGTGTGACCGTAGAGAAACGACTCGGGGAACGGTAGTTAAGGTAAGTCTGGTTTTTATTGATTTATTGTTTTCTTCTAGGAGGACGGACGTCGGATCGGCTTTCTTGACGAGGACTGCAGTTGCTCGGGATGGTAGGTATGATATACTGATGGTACTGGCGTGATGTTTGTTCGGTATCCAAGGAATGTCGAAAAGCGTTTTGCTTCTGGTAGAGAGATGGTAAGGGGCGGAATCTTTGACAGCGTGGTGTTCGGATTGAAGGCCTGATTGGTATCGGGTGAATTCGAAAGCTCGAAGTTCGTTGGTTACGTTTGGTATTCCCATTCCACCGTTATCCGGATGGAGGTACTTTGTTTACCGTAGTAGTATAAGACTAAAACTTAGCGCTTTTATTTCCAAGATGGCCGCCAAGATGGCCGCCATAACCCCCCCATAACACCCCCAAAATATTTTCAAAAACAAAAATTTTTGTCCTTGGAAAAATTGAAAAACATATTTTTGTTTTCAATCTCAAATTTCACCTTGAAGATGATCTTTGACCTCGACGCCTGACACCCGATAGCTACAGCAAGTGGCTTGAGGTATTTATAACCACAACACAATCGTCACAAGCCGTCATGAAGTGCCTCCGACAATGCATTGCACGTTTCGGCATAATGCTCACACTTGTCACGGATAACGGCACATGCTTCACAAGTAATGACTTTGAAGACTTCACGAAATTTAATGGCATACACCACTTGCGCACCGCACCACATCACCCCGCTTCTAACGGAGCTGCTGAGCGTAATGTAAGAACCATCAAAGACAACCTCAAGAAAGTATCCAGTATCAACTTTGAAGCCCTCGATAAAGTACACACCGGACTCACTGTACACAAAACTGGATCTTTAGACGAACGCATGGCCAGGATTCTCATCAACCACAGGCGGACGCCTACTTCCTGCAGCAAATCGCCTGCAGAACTTATGTTAGGACGTAACATCACAACACGGCTTGACTTATGTCACCCAAAAAACTGTAATACACAGTACCCGATCGGTATCGCAGACGTAGACACTACTGACCGTACACAAAAATGTAAACTGAATTACACGGTTTACGCCTACAATTTTGGTGTCCGTGACAAATGGTTTAAAGGCACGATCACTAGTCACCTTGGCAAAATGATGTATACCATTCAAACCAATAGAGGAGAGATACGCCGCCACCAAAATCAACTACGCTTGCGGACGGAAACCTCCTCTGAAAAATCATATGATGTCACACCAGATGGTCCTGTACCAAATCAACACCAACTCCCAAGCACTCCCTGTGCATCCACAAGAGGAGAAGTTCCAGCTATGACCACTCCATCCATTGCGACACCATGCCTAGTGACTGTTCCAATTACACCAACTATAGAGACAGTACCAGTCAGGACGACAGTCCCAGCTACGGCTCCTCGCTCACCACATAGAGCTCCAGTTCAGACTCCTGGTCGTAAACCTTCATCAACAATCAAACTAAGGTTGGACTTCACCCACACACTAACAAAGAGTCCACACTCGGATGAAACTGAAAGAAGCTCAACAGCAACAACACCATCGCCCGTAAATTCACAAGAAACCACATCTTTGGCACTCACGAGGGCAAGACGTCAGACACGAAAACCAGCCCGTTACAAATCAAATTAATCTTCAAATGATTACACCTTCATAGTTTTATCTAACTTTTAAAAAAAAGAGGTATTGTTACACCCACATGACTTTGTATAAGATATTCCAAACCTAACTTACTGTAGAGGGCGCCACCTAACCAGGAGTTGGGGCTACCCAACTTCCCACCAGGCCGGCCTCCGGCATTCTTGTTCCTGACTCCAACCGAACCCCTAGCATCTAAACTTTCCCCTTATCATTTTCCATGTAAATATTGTTCCAGTATTAAATAGTATCTTTCGTATAAAAGCATTATTATTAACGAACATAACATGATTGAAAACAGAAGATCCTTGAGAAATGCTGCAAAATATTATAATATCCCAAGGCAAACATTGCATAACAAGTTGACTGGAAAAACTGACTTCATGCCACGAATTGGAAAACCAACTGTCTTGAGTGAGGCGGAAGAGGTCGATCTTATAAAATGGATTACTAAGATGTCAGAGATTGGCTATGGTCAGACAAAAAGGCAGGTTCTCGATGTGGTTCACAAAATGATAGTTGCGGAAAAGCGACCTTCTCCGTGACAAGACTGGTGGAATGGTTTTCTAAAAAGACACCCTCAAGTTAAGCTTCGTACTCCAGAACCACTTCAGTTAGCTAGAGCTATGGCCTGCACACCTAAAATTCTAGACGATTGGTTTACACGCTATTTTAACCTAATATCTAATCTGGGAATGTTGTCAACTGCGGTGGCAGAATCTGGAATTGTCTGCCCGAAAACTGGGAAAGTTTTAGCCGCAAAGGCTCAAAGAAACGTTCTTCAAATAACTGGGTATTCTAAAAGTCAAATCACGGTTCTATGTGCTGTTTCAGGATCTGGCAATCATATTCCCCCATTTCAAGTATATAGTGGTACAAGGTTAACCTTTAACCCACTGGAGGCAGGTGTTGATGGTTCAAGGTTTTGCATTATCTAAGTCAGGCTGGATGAATACTGAAATATTTTTTGGGTGGCTGGCAAACCACTTTTTAAAATCAATTCCTCCAGCTCGGCCAGTAGTCTTATTGCTTGAGGGCCACAAAAGCCACATCGACTTAGAAATTAATAGACTTTGCGATGAAAATCAAATTAATCTTTACTGTTTACCACCTCACAGCTCTCACATAATGCAACCACTTGATGTATCGTTTTTTAAGGCTGTTAAAAACCACTGGAAAATTGCAGTTCAGCAGTACTTAACCAAAAACCCAGGCAATACAATTGACAAGAAAAACTTTGCAGAAGTTTTCAAAACTTGTTGGGAAATGTCAATGTCTCCTCAAACAATAATTAACGGTTTTCGAAGCAGTGGTATCTATCCAGTCAACCGAAACGCAATAGACATATCAAAACTTCTCCCTTCGTTGATATTTAATCAGTCAACCGTGGATCTTGAAAATGAAACAAATGACTGTCAAAATTTAAACAAGGACATGTGTAAGACTTCAATATTACAACATGTTCAAAGAATTTTCACCAACCTAGAAAAATCTTTAGGGGAAAGTAAAATTCAAGAATTTAAAGTAATGCGGGAAGAACGTTATGATCTCCCCGATCCAATGTTTGAAGTCTGGAAAGGATTGAAAGAACTTTGCGGAGATCAAGCTACTGCTGAAGAACAACGTAGTTTAGAACATGGTTCGGAATATGAAAATGGTAAGAACCAAGATCGCACAGACAATAACGAACACCTGATAGATAGAAGTAATGAAGTTCACGTAGAAGATGATTGTGATGGAGTACAGTTAGAGGACGAGGAAACAAAAATTTATGAAGACAATATATGTATATGGCCCGACGAATCATATTATGCAGAATTTCTAAACCTTCCGCCAAAAAGGCATTTACCTAATTCTAAAGAGACATCTTCAAAGCGTCATTGCAGTGCAGCTGCAGAACAATTGCCAAATAAATTGGTGAATAATACTCCTCTTCAACAGTGTTCCCCAGATAGGCCCTTACCAAATGCGAAAAATATACCTCAAAGTATAGTTCTAAATATTTGTACTGACGGTAACAAGGAAAAAAACGACCATATTGAAGTCCCTGGATGTTCTCATTGGTGCACTGAACCACGTTTTCAGCCAAGTAAGCGAACCGCTTATAACCCGCCATGCAAACTAACCCCACTTCAACCGCACTTCAACCGCCAGGCGAGTCAACCGCACTTCAAAATTCGTGCCAAACGTCAAAAAAAAAGTAGAGTTGAAAATCGAATTGGTTCACTATTTACATCGGCCTTTAAAAACATTCTAACTTATCCAGAACCAAAAAAATTTGATCAGTCCAAGGGACGAAAGAAAAAAGTTCCACAACACTTAACAAGTGAGAAATGTCTAAAATATTTTGAAGAAGAAAAACAACAAAAGGAAAACGCTGCTAAGGAGAAAGAAATTAGAAAGCAAGCTAGAGTGGAAAAGCAAAGAGAAAATAATTTAAAGGCAGCTGTTTCTCTACCCAAATGAGGTAAACGATGCACAATTTGCTATTTACTCTGGAGCAAGAGAAAGAAAAAGGATGTTTTGGATGACTTGTCAGACTTGTGCCGGCTGGATCTGTTTAGGATGTTCATAACGGCGTGAAAAAAAACACCGAAGGAGAAATCTCCAAAGATACCGCAAACTATTTATGTGATAACTGCACACCAGAAGAATAATATGTAATATATTAATATTATTATATCTACCCTAATAAAATATTTGTTTCCATATTATTTATTTGCCTTAAATTACTTCTTAAAACCAAAATTACCGTTAAATTAGGCTTTATCTTAAAAAAATCTTTCTTCAAAATTTTCCACTAAGTTATATGTTTTTTTAAAATGTCCAATGATAGACGAAATTGTCCAAAAATATACCTTCTTGTCCATAGTTTTCCTAATAGTGTCCAAAGTTAGCGTATTGGTGTCTAATTTTAAACCTTATTGTCTTTAGTTAGCACCCCCCAGTCTAATTCAAAACTATTTTGTCCAATGTTTGACTTACTCACTTCATTTCTTAAAATAATTATTGTTTTAAAAATTCACAAATTTAAATACCAAAAACCAGAGTATATTAAAAATAAACATTCATTATTTGTATTTCAAATCGTTTTAAAATGGTCTACTCTCAATTTGTGTTTTTAAATGGAATTTTACAAAAAGTGTCCAATCTTACCCTCACTCACCTATTTATTTTGGTCAATTTGATCAAACTTGATCAAAATTGGAAAATAATAGATCTAAATTAGCCCAATTTTAAAGTTTTGTAAAACTTATATAAAAATAAACTAAATTCGACCAACTATCTCAAAATTGTTTGTAATATTTTTTTCAAAATTGATGTTAATAACCCTAAAAAAATTATAAAAATTAATAGTTTCGATCCAAAACGATCAAAATTGATAGGAATTGATCGAAATTTATTTATATAGATAAATAGCTTTTTTTTAAATTATTTTCCAAATTTGGAAAATAATAGATCAAAATTAGCATTATCTTAAAATTTTGTAAAAAAAAACGATAAAAAATTTAAAAAAATCAGTAGTTTCGATCAAAAACCGCATTAATTTCCAATCAATATCCGTACTTGTTTTGGTTCTAAAATTTCTAAAATATTATTTACTTGATAAATAATAAATAAATAATAAATGAAATTCATTAAATATTATTTGTATCAAATAAAATTGGGTAAAAACCTTTTAAAAATTAAATATTTAGATTAAATTGGTTAAACCTTTGAAAATAAGTTATTTGTAATAAAATTGGGTGAAATTCATTAAAAATTATTTATATCAAATCAAATTGGATTAAATTCATTAAATTGGGTGAAATAAAGAAAAGTCGACAAATGACAGCGATTTTGTCGATTTTGGGCTTTTAAAGGTAATTTTGCATGCCTACAATTAAATACGGATGAAAGCGAACAAATTTAGGTAAAACCAATTAGGTATTTCAAGTAAAATTGGGAAAAATTATTAATTATTTCAAATAAAATTGGGTAAACGCGTAAATATTTCAATTATACTTGAATAAACCATCGAATAAGTTACTTTTCGTTAAATTCACAATTGTTAATAAAAAATCATGTTGGTTGGTAGAAAACGGAAATGACGAACTAATTGCTTTCCAAATTTGGAAAATAATTAAAAAAAAGCAATTTATCTACCCTAGTAGCACAGGCCTGTTGGCTCGGAGCTGGGTCAGAGGCGCAGATATGGCAAACTGCCGAGAGTTGGCAAAGTGTCGAATACCGGCTCGAAGCCGACACATGACTGTTGGATTAGTGCTGGGGCAGCGTCACATTTTTTGTAGGTCGGCAAAGTGTCACATAACTGCTATGAACCGGCAGTTTATAATTTACTATTTACTTTTCTTTAACTTTAAAATTTTCAGGTTTTGAAATACACTATAATCTTTACAATAATATATTTTTACGTGCGCTTAATTCCTTTTAAATAAATATAAAAATTTTAATTTGAGAAAAATATATTATTTTTCTGCAAAATCATCGAGTCATAGATATATGTCTTGCCCCATTGTCTTTTTGCTAGTTCAATTATTTCGGAATTCCGCGGTATACAATTGTATTGTGAAAATTTTCCTTCACGGGTTGTCGTTTTTACGAAGTGTTTTTATAAATTTATAATCTCAACTTAATTTTGTTAATATAACTTTCTAATTTTTTAAAAGACTAAACTATTGAAATGAAATCGCGGAATTTCAAAATTTTCGGCGGTTTTTACGCTTGACTTCGGCGAGATATTCTTTTTAAAGCCGGCAACCCTGCACAGCAAAGCAAGAAAGAAAATTTAAGAAATAAAAGAGTCAAACTATTTTTTAAATTTTTTATCATTTTTTTTACAAAATTTTAAGATAATGCTAATTATGATCTATTATTTTCCAAATTTGGAAAATAATTTAAAAAAAAAGCGATTTATCTATATAAATAAATTTCGATCAATTCCTATCAATTTTGATCGTTTTGGATCGAAACTATTAATTTTGATAATTTTTTTAGGGTTATTAACATCAATTTTGAAAAAAAATATTACAAACAATTTTGAGATAATTGGTCGAATTTAGTTTATTTTTATATAATTTTTACAAAACTTTAAAATTGGGCTAATTTAGATCTATTATTTTCCAATTTTGGTCAAGTTTGATCAAATTGACCAAAATAAATAGGTGAGTGAGGGTAAGAATGGACACTTTTTGTAAAATTCCATTTAAAAACACAAACTGAGAGTAGACCATTTTAAAACGATTTGAAATACAATAATGAATGTTCATTTTTAATATACTCTGGTTTTTGGTATTTAAATTTGTGAATTAACTGGTTGATGAAAAATTCAACAGGATCTCAATCACAGGAAATAGAGGACGTTGAGGGATTTCCCGATTTGCCATTAGCATCCATGGAGGATATGGAAATAGTTGAAGAACTACTTCAAAGCAAAGGGATCAGGAAAATAATAGTATTATTTATTTTTAAAATTAATTATGACACCTACAACTAGAAAGTGCTTTGGAAAGGTTATAACAATTGTTACTTGTTTTTTACATGGATAGAAATATTATCAAAGTTCTTTGTACCTGTACATGAGAACGTATAACGTCATAAATAATAAATTTAACAATTTTTGCTTTCTCAGGTTAAAAACTCTATGAAAGGCTGCTGTAAAAAACTTTGAGTAAAGTCTTGAGCCATGATCTGATCCTTCACTATAATTGGATAAAAAGGCATTTGGAAAGCTTAAATTAAAAGACTCAATAATAGGTGAACTTTGTAAATTAATTTTATAACTAAATGTTAATTAACATAAAAGAGATAAGTATAATACTGAATGATTTTGTTAAAGATGGTTTGTCGCGAAGTGAATGTGTAATCTGAAGATCCCTAACATTTATCACTTAATTTACCCTTTTGGCTTAACAAATTAAGTGATAGGTTTACTTATTACGCATTAAATACTAACCAAAAACAATTTTGTCAAATAACAATTTTAAAGTAAGTCTTCAGTAGCAGTGATAAAAGTTTTTATTGGCGGAACAGACTTAATCACCATTAAAAAGCAATAATAGTATTGGAATTGTCATCCTTATGTTTCTTACATTACTTAAGATGGCACTATCTATTGTAGCTAATTATATGAAATACATAATTCCAGCTGCAGTACAAAGGAAGTTTTCTTCCAACACGGAAGACGAAATTGGAAAAAAAAAACCATGAAAAGTTGGATTCGGGGCGCTGGAGATAGGAATGGCGGAAGGTAAAAGCGGGGAAAAAATTTTAACATTCAACAAACATCCGACTCTGAATCTGACTGAATTAATAAATAATTATAACAAACTTACTGAATAAACCAATTTTAATCTTTTAAGTATTTGATTAAAATTTTTAGTTGCTCATTATTCCTTTCTAGTTGAAAATATGTATTAAGTATAGCTAATATACAGGGTGTATCAATTTGCTCTTTAAGGCCATTTTTCTCAAAATGTATTTATGCTAGGGTTCTGAAATTGAAAAAATAATTTTGGTTCGGTTGAAAAAGGCCTATTTTTCACTGAGTTTGGAGGTCGGGGGAAAAACAAGTTGTACTAGCAGGCAATAGCCTTTAACGATGAAAAAATACGCGTATTTTATCATCCTTCTCACTGTCCATAAGTGGTTTCTTCTAACTTAACTTATCGTAATAGCCTTTGACGAATTGTAGGTAACATGCATTTCAGTTATAAGATTTCGAAAAATAAACAAATAATAATTAGCACAAACGTTTTTTAATGACTTCTACAAAATGTTTTCAAAAATGCCACCTTCTGATGCAATGCACAAATATGCACGATGTTGCATATTGCGAAATGCTCCCCGAACCATTTCTGGAGTCACCCGTAAATCTTCAACGCTCGTCACAGGTGTTTGGTATACGTAGTCCTTTACGAATCCCCAAAGAAAAAAGTCGAGTGGTGTTAGATCAGGGGATCTTGCAGGCTGACGAACAGGACCAGTTCTTCCGATCCATCTTCCAGGAAACTCGTCGTTTAGATATGCAACTACGTCACGATATTGGTGAGGTGGCGCCCCATCTTGCTGGAACCAGATGCGTCTGTACTCGGCCAGAGGAATGTCGTCCAACACGTTGGATATTGCATTTTGAAGGAACTCCAAGTAGTTTTGACCGTTCAGACGATTTGGCAGGAAGAACGGGCCAATAATTCTGTCACCTAACAGACCAACCCACAAATTTAAGCGAAACTGCACTTGGTGGCGGTGAAGAAATCCCCAGTGTGGATTATCGTAGTCCCACATATGTTGGTTTTGACGGTTGAAAGGCCCATCTCTTCTGAATGAACATTCGTCGGATATCAGTAGTTGATCGTGAAAATCCTGCTGTGCGTCAGCCATGAGGCAAAACCAATTGCAGAAGTCGAGTCGGCGCTGTCTATCACCGTCATGCAGTCCTTGGTGAAGTGTCGCTCGATAAGGATGAAAATGGTGTCTTTTGAGTGTTCTCCAAACGTGGTTTCGATCCAACCCTAAGTCAAAGCTGGCAGTCCTGACGCTCGCTCGAGGTTAGGCGACTAAGTAGGCAAGTATGGTGTTTTCCATGTCGATGTCCTGGAGACTACGACCACGAAACCTCTGATTGATATTACCCCAGTTGTCGAAGTCGCGGACCACTCTAAGAACCGTCGTATGACTTGGTCTGCAATTGGGAAATCTTCGTCTAAATAACTGACTTACTAGAGTAGCATTACGACGACCTTCTCCGTAAAATAATTCTAGCATATGAGCGCGCTGATCTCGAGTGTAAAGAGGCATACTGGACAACAATCGGCCAAGCTGAGATAATGTTTTAAGTTTGAAATGTAAACACTTTAAATACTACTCGGACAATTGATATTTCACGTTAAAAAACAACAAAAGACCAGTTGGCATGCCAAAATATACCTCTCCTCGGAAGAATTGTCCCTAGTGGTATTAATTTCTCGAGATAACCCTTGAAGATATATCTCCGCAATTAAGAGTTATTTGTTAAAAATGTTATCCCAGTTCTATCCCGCCCGGTATAAAATTTAATTATAATTAGAATAATTGAGACGAAACGACCAATTTTAATTTATTCAGAATATCATAAGTTAAGTAGTTACAACAGTGAGTTAGATGTACGATGACAATGCACAATTGAATTTAACCCTTTTTACAGTACAAGTTTGTCAGTTGAATATAATACAAAGCAAATTTTAATGAAAGAAGTAGCTAAAGAGGGTATTATAACGACCGTTCGCTTTTTGGTTTATAATTTTAACGGAATCGGGCCGATTTTAATTAAACGATAGTTTATCGAAATTTTGTTAAAAGAATATTCCCTAATTCCGCGCGATTAATTTACGAGAATAATTTCCCGTCGCCGTTATATCGCAAATTTAGTTGTTTCGGGATTGCCAGAAATTTAATGTTGTGGGAGAGTGATTAGAAATAAAATGGCAACAAGAATTATGCAAAATTATAAATGTTAATTTTTATTTAGAACAGTCTATGGAACGTTCTAGATTTAACTTTCATCAATAACCCAACAATATATATCCCTCCTACGTAATTGTGCAGAACTGGTACTCAAGTGTCCAAGACTAGATTTGTCTTAGTGCATCGTGATTGAAAAATAAACCAAAACACACTTACACTTAAGTAAATATCATAAATTATACTGAGTAATTTTAACTAAATTCAAACTACCTTACTATAAACTCTTGTCTTAATTAACGGCTGAGAGCTGAGAGCTACTAATATCTTCCAATCTACTTAATTAGCCTCACAGGTTGAGTTGATAATTTCAAGGGTATAATTAGGTTATTCCAATTCAAAAAACAAAACAATCAATTTTATCTTACAGCTGATTTGATTTAGTTCAAAATTACTTGAATACTTTCAGTTTTAAACACGCACTGTTCATACACTTAAGTCCGTTCGCTCACGTTCCAAACGCGAAACACAATTTAACTCTAAGACCGAACATACTAATTAAAACCGCAAAGTTACCTCTTAACTTTTGACCGACACCCGGACCCCGTCCTGTAGTAGTTCGTCTGACCGCCAAGAACTAAGAAAGACTAATCTTCCAGATTGACGGCAACGGCTTTATAAACGTTCATTTCATGTTTATTAGACCCGTCAAGATTTGACTTAAGTTCGTAAACTTGAAGAGATTATATTTTTTACCCGGTTTGAATGATAGTTCTCCACACGGTGGCGCTATATTATTACTTTTACATAGTTTCCGCGGGAGTTTTGAATAATTATCCTTTTCTAAGCGTTATTAAAAGGTAAAAAACCCGCCTTATCTTTACTTTTTATATGCCTAAAGGAAGCCAATGGCTTGGCGGTAAACTATCTGCATTGTAACTATGCGACCCGAGTTCAATTCCTGAACACGGTCAAATAAAGTAAAATACTCAGATATTTAATTAAATATAATATTAATATAATCTATAAATATAATATTAATATAATTTATAACTATAATATTAATATAATTTATAAATATAATATTAATATAATTTATAAATATTTAATTAAATATAAGATTAATATAATTTATAAATATTTAATTAAATATAAGATTAATATAATTTATAAATATTTAATTAAATATAAGATTAATATAATTTATAAATATTTAATTAAATATAAGATTAATATAATTTATAAATATTTAATTAAATATAAGATTAATATAATTTATACATATTTAATTAAATATAAGATTAATATAATTTATAAATATTTAAAATGATGTAGAATAAATTATAGTACCTAACGTTATAACTTTGTAAATGACATTCGCCGAAGCTGTTTTTTAGAAAAACACCGTAACTTAACAAGCGTTGGTGGCTGAGTGGTTAGAGTAAATCTCTTGCACAAGGCAGACCCGGGTTCGATTCCCGGCCGGCGCTAATAAATTGCAAATTGATACTAAGACAACTGGTGGAAACCCTGCCATTGAACGTTGAGAGGTAGCATTACACTCAGCACTCGGTCCGTCCCAAACTCATTAAGAAGAAGTTGGAGAGTAAAACGCCCATACATACACAACAGACTCAACACTCACAACCGTCATAACACGAACACAACATCCACAACATCCTCAACACCCACAACAGTCACAACACGAACTCAACATTCACGACCTACAACATAACAATAACGAAATATCCGGTGAGCGTTGACGAAAAAAGACCAACCAAACCCAATCGTAAATCAATCGAACGCGTTCGCAGGCCATACACACATACATACATACATACAAACACACACTCCCACCCACGAACACGCTGGTTGTATAACCCCTCCTAGGGGACTTTGTCCCCTCGGAGAGGTAAAAATAAGCGTAAGTTTTGGTCTACAAATCTTTGTTTGATGATCTTACTCGTAACCACGTCGAAATGGAAGACGCGGTCTTTGTCTACTTTGTCTAATTAGGTGTTGAACGTAATAATTTTCTTTAACAATAACGTTTTGCAGATCTGATTATTAACTACATAGCTGAAAGTATAAGTTCCCTAAAATAAATGTACATGTGTGTTGTGATTATGTACGATTGTTTACGTTAAAGGCTATTGCCTGCTAGTACAACTTGTTTTTCCCCCGACCTCCAAACTCAGTGAAAAATTGGTCTTTTTCAACCGAACCAAAATTATTTTTACACTTTCGACTATGCCCTACAACTTTTCTATTGAAACATTTTGCGTGACACCTACCGGTGAAAAAATAAATTTTCCAAAACGGCACCAAGTCGTTCGATTTTTCTGAAATTTAATAACCAGAGTCTTCCATACCTCACAAATAAACCCTGGAAATTTCAGAACCCTAGGATATATACATTTTGAGAAAAATGGCCTGATCGAGCAAATTGAGACACCCTGTACATGTATACAGCTGGGTAGTTATCTGCATAAGATGAGTAATACATTGCTGGGTAAATGTGGGATAATGCCTGGTAAGGTGGCTTATATATTGCTGGGTAAATGTCGGATAAGGGCTGGTGAGGTGGAAAAAATAATGCTGGGTAAATGTTGGATAAGGGCCGGTAAGGTGGCAAATATAATGCTGGGTAAATGTTGGATAAGGGCCGGTAAGGTGGCCAATTTAATGCTGGGTAAATGTTGGATAGGGGCCGGTAAGGTGGCCAATATAATGCTGGGTAAATGTTGGATAAGGGCTGGTAATGTGGCTAACATGTATCGGGATTAGTACCGAAATACTGTAGGTGGGGTGCATGGGTTGATGGTGGCCGTTACGCAGCTTATTGCTTCTGCCGCTTCCCGCCCAACAATAAAACCATGTGTTGGCCAAGTAGGACATTTAGACTCCAAAATGGTTGCCGTCCCTGCAAACGCGGCCAACAGCAACCCAACACCTGTTGGCCCGGCAATTTCGTGTAACTAGGGTATATAAATAAATTTCGATCAATTCCTATCAATTTTGATCGTTTTGGATCGAAACTATTGATTTTGATAATTTGTTTAGTGTTATTAACATTTTTCAATTTTGAAAAAAATATTTCAAACAATTTTGAGATAGCTGGTCGAATTTAGTTTATTTTTATATAATTTTTACAAAACTTTAAAATTGGGCTAATTTAGATCTATTATTTTCCAATTTTGGTCAAGTTTGATCAAATTGACCAAAATAAATACTTTTTAAAAAAAAAATCACAATGTATCTCTACATTAATCCAATTTTACACAACTTGTAAATTTCCGTCAATTCCTATGAATTTTGATCGAAACTACTGTTTTTAATCAATTTTTTTTCAAATTTATATTTTTTTCATTTTTTCTCCAAATTTAGCCATATCGGTTCATTTTCACCCATTTGGTGCAAATTGATCAAAATGTGATCAATTTCGATTTTTTTCGTCAATTTTTATAAAACTTTTATAATTTTGGTATTTTTCATTTTTTCAATTTTTTAACATTTTTCACAGGGGGGACCCCAGGAATCGGTCAAAATCCCATGTTATTTTCAATAGGAAAATTTCCATTTTATGTTGTCAAAAACAATTTTCGTTGCCATGGCAAAACCGTTGCCCATTGAATAAAATCCCTTTGGGATTTTTCAAGTTACATGAAGTTCTACCAATCCCCCGAGTTTGAACAAAATCGGTGTGTAACACCTCGGGTCGTCTCCATGTTAGTGTAAAAAAGGATCTGCTCTAACTTAAATTAATTTAAAAAAAGCAGAAAAATTTGACTAGGGTACTGTCAAGGTTCGTTAAAATGCTTGTAATTTTATTTGCCAAATAATAAACAAATTCAGTATCTGTTCTTATCAGCTTAATATCTGATACGAGTCCCATCGGGGCCCAAGATATTAAACATATTTTTGGACGGCGGCGGAGAGGCCGGAGCTTGCTCCACCTCCGCCACGGGTCGGCCTGGTATTGCAGTACATCCGGGATCGGTCCACTTATCTCTTTAAATAAAAAATCAAACGCTCTTATAATGGCGCACTGCGCAACACAGTATTTCCGGGCAATGTCATTCGGCTGGCTTTATATATTTATTTATTATATTATTATATATTGCCCCTCTGACGTCATAAGTGGTAAAATCCTTATTGGCGAATAGTTAATTTTGACGATTCGGATGGATTTCGTTTAGACATATTGTGACAAATATTTTCGTATCCGATAATTAACTTAAACTCCAGATTTTTATTTTTCGTTTACCTGGCTATACACTCTTCTTCACGGTATTTTCTTGGGCGTGTCCATGCTTGGTTTTCCCCCTTTCAGTCCCATCCTCCATTATGGATACCCAAGGAGTGGATGCTAGACTCCCCGCTAAGGGCAGAGGCAATAGCCAACGAGCGGGAGGCAAGTAAGGGGGGTAAAATAAAGGCGCGAAAAGAGTGTATAGGTTATGACATTATTTGATTGTTGCTGTTTCGCCGTCGCCGGTCGCTGCCTGCTCGGATAAAAGTGTAAAATTTACCTCGGTTTGATGACCGATGGCAGCAGCGCTCCGTTTGCAGGAAGCGTTCCGAGAGAAAGGAGCTTTCCGTTTTTATTGGAGGAATCCACTGTTATTCAGCGGGGGGGGGGGTGGCTTTGCGGGCTCGCTTCTAAAGCGGTCTTATTTCGCATTTCACACTTCCGGGCTTTTTTCTCACAATTTTTCAAAGCATTTTGGCTTGGAAATCAGTAAATGGTTGTTGTCTGGGACGTACCAGTTTGGATCGACCGGGCAGCCTTCATAACGACATTCACTCCCTATGGACAAGTCCTGAGAAATGAAGAAGAAGAAGGGTCTTATTTTCCGGTTGTCAAGACGGGAAGTCGTAAAATTCAAATCAAGATGTTGGTTCCAAATGGCGTTCCAAACATCTTGAAAGTCGGACAAGGACATCGAGTTAGAGTGTTCTACCCTGTAGTCCAATTCCTTTGCTTTAAATGCAAGAACAAAGGCTGTTTTTTCAATTAATGCCCTGAGCGGAAACAGAGGAAAACCGCCCATCCGCCCGAAACTTCGACCAAAGAAATCCGGTCAGCGTCCAATAACCAAGACGATGTAATCATGGATACTCCATCACCGAGTTACCATGGAGAAGCACCTCATAACGTTGTCAGTCCAGTTGAGACAATGAGCAACAACGGCCCAGCATCGACAGTGTCTATGAGCAACGCCCCCATCAGCGACTTGGAAAACCTCGTGAGGGAGCTCAATAAGCTACATCCACAACGCAAGGATCTTACTTGGACATCTTCGAACGTTAAATGCCGGCTAGAACGGATAGAGTGCGAGAAGCCTTCCAAGCGGAGGGTAAGTGACGAGCAACCAAGTCCAGACTGACCTCCGCTATTCACAGTTGGGCGCTGGAAAAAATCACGAAAGCAGTCGTCAAAGACAAACATATCATTTCTATTGAGGAAGAAATTAGAGCGATCCAATTAGCTGAATTCCAGAAACGCTATTCCAACAGTAAGGACCAAATCTCGGCAGCTCAGATAAGCGGAGAAGAGACCCTTTCTGCTGAATTTTATCGCCACTATAAATCCAATCGATATCTTTCCGACATCCCGACGTAACTACTAATGACCCGAAGGAAATTACTGACGCTTTTACAGCCTTTTATAGAGACCTTTTCCATGAAGAACCTGTCGCAGATCCGGAATCATTCTTCCCGTCCAGTTTACCGGTTATCCCTGAAGACCAACGTCCAGCACTTAAAGACCATATTAGAATTACTGAAGTGGAGACAGCGCTGAAATCCATGAAATCGGATAAAGATCCGGGTCTTGATGGTCTTATAGTTGCGTTTTATAAAATGTACTGGGAAATCATTGATCCACCTCTCACGTGTGTGTACAACGAGTCCCTTAAAGAAGGAAGGTTACAAAGGTCAATGACAGAGGGAGTTATCACCCTCCTGTGTAAAGACGAGAGCCGGAAAGACGAAATGGAGGTCTGGCGTGCTATTACGCTACTAGACGTCGATCGTCGTATTTTAGCAAAGGTATATGACATCCAAGTAGCGACCGTTGCCGGAAATCTTATAGCGCCTCGGCAGACTTGTGGAGTTCGAGGGAGGAATTCTTCAAGCAATCTCATTCTCCTACGGGACATCATAATATCAAGCTACGAACGGGAAGACAGCGGTTATGTGCTTTCGTTAGATTTCAACAAAGCTTTTGACCGGCTCAACCACAAGTTCATTTTTCGGATGCTAGAAAAGTTTGGATTGAGCACTGGTTTTATAAATGCTATAAAGATAATATACCAGGATAATACTAGCACACTTCTTATTAATGGCTTTCTGTCCGAATCCTTTCCCAAGGCTGTCCGCTCTCGCCACTTCTTTTTTTGTTTAACCGTTGAAACGCTCCTGGTCGCCATCGCAAATAACGACGCCATTAGGGGCATTAATCCGCCAGGATCTCCAGCGACGGAAAGTTTCAAATACGCCGACGACGTTAATTCCTTAACGTTGGATATATAGTCAGTCAACGAAACTGTCAAGGTCGTTGACGAATACTATGCGGTCTCTGGAAGTAAAATTAATCAGCAAAAAAAAAACAGTCATGAGAATGGGAAGACCAGCTTCGCAAATAGGAAAAACATTTACCATATGTCCAACCAAAGAACCCATTAAGATTCTAGGAATTCTTTTCTGTAAGTCCGCTGTCCATAAGTCTAACGAAAATATTTTAAACAGAAATTCATCAACTCTCTGTGTCCTTGGAAGGACCGACAAATCTCTTTTATTGGAAAGTCGCAACTCATAAAACAAGTCACAGTGCCAAAATTTTAATACGCAGTGCCAATGGTAACATTTAGTAAATTATCTATAGCAGAGATGTCTAGAAAAGTTTTTGAGTTTTTATGGCAGAAAAAACAAGAAACTATAGCAAGAACAACGATGGTGCTGCCGATGCAGGAGGAATCAGCCTACCATATTTGAAAATAAACCTAGACAAGGCGTCAATTAAAAAAATACATTGTGTTCTCCTTAACGACAAACACACCGCCATCTATAATCTCTCTACTACGAGTAACACCATTCTTCACTTACCCTGGTATTCCAACAGACCGCACGCACCAGAAGTCCACCAAAACTTCTCCGGATTCCGTAACTCTATCCTAAAAATAAAGAAAACGTTAAAAAATAATCAGCAAATACTTGCCCCTAGAATTGATGAACTCCGCTTCATTCTCCAGACGTCAAACAGTCCTCGCATCGTAGGTTTGAAATTTGTCGGTTGCTTTCAAACGGATCGGCTCTACAACTGCGATACTAGTAAACTTGTGTGGAACCACGTCCGAAAGTTTCTACAAACCAAATTTATAACCTTGACTGGTGTTTTACCATGCACCACTGCCATTACCATTCGACCTCCTTTATACATGCTCTATAATTTTTCAGAAACAAAGCTCCAGCTCTGGAAGTCTCGAAACGCATTCCTTTTTGAAAACCACCAAGATTGCGCTGACACAAGGGCGTATCCAGGATTTTATTTCAGGGGGGGTTTTGAGATAAAATTTCAAGGGAGGGGGGTGCTGACGGAAGTTTCACTGATTTTTATTAGGCACCCCCCTTCTCCGGTCATCAGCATTTCGGGGGGGGGTTTGAACCCCAACCCCCCCTTAAATACGCCCTTGGCTGACGTAATATTACGAAGAATACGTTTCAATCCCCTTCGATGAAACCAAATCGATAAAATTCGACTTCCAAAGTACTGGTGTAACTCACAAATACCAGTAATCGACGCTGCCTGTCAGACTCCTCTTTTAATAACTTTTTAATTTTTGATTATGTAAAAAATAACGATAAAATATCACGATGTTCGCGGTAAATTAATTAATATAAAGACGCGAACAACAATATAAGAAAAACTTTAAATTTTTAAAAATGAAAACTTTTAATAAATAATTAAAAGTATCTGTTCTTTTGACAACCAATCTCGCATGTTATCCAACTGTCTCCAGGGTGAAGAATCCTTTTCGGCAAGCTTATGCAGACGAGCGAACGCTCCGAAGAAACCTGTAGCGATAACGTCACTACTTACCTCTGATGGTCCGGTCCACGGTCAGAAGGGGGTCCTTACATTCTACCAGAACCTGTACAGAAAAAATACTGTGAGTACAAACGGCTCATACATACTAACCAACTTACCTGAAATATCCAGTGAAGACCAAGATTCCCTGACTCAGCCCGTTAACGGCCAAGAACTTACCATCGCCTTGAAACAGATGAAATCTGGAAAAGCACCTGGCCCTGATGGCTTAGGGGCCAAACTGTACCGGTTCCTATGGGAGTGCATCTGTCCTATCATCGTCAACTTGTTTAATACCATCAGGTATGACTCTAGGCTTCCCAGTTCCTTCCGGGAAGGCCAAGTCACACTGCTCTGTAAGGACAGCGCTAACAAGGACAATTCTGGTGACCAATCACGCTACTTAACCTTCACCGGCGACTCTTAATGAAGATCCGGATATCCAAAGTCGTCTCCAAAATTATCGGAGTCAATCTGTCGTGTGAAGTAAAGGGGATAAATCCGTTCCACAATCTTATAATGCTACGTGACATTTAACAAGACACCACTAACCACCAACAGTCCATATACCTTGTCGCCATCGTTTTCCAAAAGGTCTTTGACACCATTGACCAAGAGTATCTTTTTAAAGGTCTTGGACACTTTGGCTTCGGAGACCAGTTTATTTCCTTTCTTAAATCTGTTTTTGCGAAAATACAAGTCAACTACTAATCAATAACGAAATAACCGCCTCATTTCCAGTCCACCGTGGAGTACGCCAGGGATACCCTCTCTCACCTCACCTTTTTTGTCTCGCACTGAGCTATTACTTATTACTGTCTCCAAGTCGCCACATGTTACTGGTCTTAATTGCCCAGGGACGGAAGCCTATAAACAGGAAAAATATAACTCACACGCTGACGACTGTAACTTTCTAGCCCAAACGCCGTCTTAGTAGAGGATAACTAAATATGAACAATTTTTTCCAAGATGGCCGCCAAAAATAACCCCCCCCCAAAAACAACCCCAAATTTTTTTCCAAAACCAATTTTTGACCTTGGAAAAAGGCAACAAAATATTTTTGTTTTCAATCTCAAATTTCACCCTGAAGATAATCTTTGACCTCGATGCTCGAGCACTGTCCACCACCCCTAAGCCTCGGTGTATCACCCCAACAAGTTTGGACACAATCGGACAAGCTCGGACCGAGATATCGGCGGTAATATTTGACCCCACCAAATACTTTAACTTATTTACTTTTGATATCGCGTTTTTATTTTTTTCATTTTTTAGCCATTTAAAATGCTAATTAGTTAATTGCGAGATGGGGAAACGCATTCGCGACCTTCGTTTTATAGCCTTGGCAACTTTTGGCCCCACCCAAAATACTTTAAACAACTAATAAAAGAGTATAAACTGTCGATAAAACTATTTCTATAAATGATAATTCTTTTGACATTTAAAAACCAAAGGCTATGTGTAAGCGTAAGACGTCTCAAAACTCGAGCTCTTTAAAGGTTATAAAATGAAGTTATTTAGGGGAAAACCAGAAGTTAAATGCAAATCTCCTACCGAGAACCCTTGTTATTACGAGGAGTCATGTCGCAAACACACGTTTGATTTTATAGATAGTTTTAAATTTAGTGTTAAATGCTGGGTTTGTCAAGCTTTAATTCTGGAACAAAGAGTTTTTAAGATGCATCTGATGAACCATTTGACATCTAGTTATTCTAATAAAACACTTCTTAATATTGATGTTTGCGATTGTCCTCATTCTAATCAACCGAAATATACAACCAAAGAAGAAATATTAGACGATCAAATTATTGATTATTTGAACGAGTTTAACGTAAAACATCAAGAATGGTTAAACGAGTTTGTTAATGGTACTGGAACTCCAAAGAAAATTCAACGTAAAAAAAAGACAACTGGTATTAAGTCCGAAGAAACTTTAAATTCAACAATGAAATCAAATATTGTATTTCCACCGGACTTTGTCATGCCATCTGATGAGCAGATGGAAGCTATTATTTTTTTTCAAGAATATTGTAAAAATAATCAAATTTTAACTCTTAATCAAGTTGAAACACCCATTGAGGTTTTGGAAAATCTTGAACAAACTTGTCAAATGATTGAAAATATGTAAATAAATATGTTTTTCTAATATATTGTACTTATTTTTCCTACGTAAAAATAGATATTTTAACTCTTTCATGTTAAGGTTTAGCGTGGTAGATCGGTAGCGTTGCAGGACGTTATTTAAACAGTCTCAAGTTCAAATCACAATCCTTTCGATCTATCACGCTAAATCTTTTATTAGTATAAAACGAGATGTCGCCCAACTGAAACTGTCATTATAAAGATGTCAAGTTTCGTAGTATTTCTACCTTCGAACGCATCACCCGATATTTACCCGGAAAATACACCTTCTAGCTTTAAAGTTCAATTAGCAAAACCTTTAAATTTTAATATTGAAAAATGGTCTTGCGCATTAGCAGAAATAATTCTTCCTGAAACTTATTCGAATATAACAAATGAGTATTCGCATTTCCAAGTAGGGCACGTGTCAGATGTTATTTCACCCGAAGAAAATCAATGGGATTATATTAAAATTGAAATTCCACCAAAACGTTACGAGGGTGATCTAGATCGAAATAAGAATAATATTCCAACATCTCTTCAAAATAATATACTCAACGAGTTTGCTAAAACTATTGAGGCCAATCAAGTACTTAAAGGAAAAATACATATGAATACGGTAAAAGTTGACGAAAACGAAGACAGTTCAAAATTAAAAATACAGTTACAAAAAGATGTGCAAGTAAGAATACCTCAAGCATCGCCCCTAGCATCTGTTCTGGAATTTCGAGAAAATGATTTTGTCGACAGTGATTATCTTTCTAATTATCCTCTCTCGAATCACGCTAAAACTATTTCTTTAACTTACGCAACAAATTTTATCGAAGTACGAATTAAAAAAGCGTTAGTTGTGAATAAATATCAACAAAAATATTTACCACGACAAATTCCCGTGGAAGAAATACAATCACAACCCAGGAGAAAAAAACAGAAAATTAACAAGAAACCGAAACTAAAACCAGAAGTGAAACAAGAGGAAAAACCAAAACTTGAACCAAAAACAAATTTAGAAGAAAAGCCAAATTTGAAACTAGAAGAAAATATAAACAACATTTTACCAACAGAACCTTTAATTCTAAATATTAATGAAGACGTCAACCAACCAAAAGTTTTAAATCCTTCCGAAGAAAATAATCTACCAAGTTCTCTCCCAATACCCATTAATCCACCATCTCAGCCTGTTATTAAACAAATACAATGGAATAATTACGCGATTGTTTTTGAAGCGGGCAGATATGAGGGAGAAAGACAATATAATAATGAAATTCAACCGTTCACATTACACTTAATTATACGTGATTTATTAGAACGATGTAAACCAAGACAGTTTGACGGATTAAAAACCGCAATATCTTCCGATGATGAAGATAATTTACATTTTAATTTAGAAATACCGGTAGGAATGGAAATAAAATTTCAAAATCCATTAGCAGATCTTTTTAAAATTCCAACAGACACTTATTTTACGGGTATTCAAAAATTTGGACCGTTAAATAATTTAAATAATATTACTTTTAATTCGCGTAACAATTTTATAGACATACGTATTGAGACAACAAAAATACCGCAATTTGAGCAGGAAGATTGGGCTTTCTATTCCGTATCAATTATCCAACCTTTTTTATTTGAAGGTCAGAGAGATGATTTTGGAAATATTATCCCATTATCTTTGCATAGGCAATTAAAAAACGAGATTCAACAGGCGACTAACTTCCCCCCTTTAAATCGGTACGAAATTAGTTACGCAATAGAAGAAATAAATCGAGGTCATTACTTGAGAATTTCATTCCCTAAAGATCTACAAATTGCCTTCACTGGGAGATTAGCAAATATTTTTAATATAAACGCGCCAGAATTTCAAAATGGTGTAATTAGCAGTCAAAATCCTTTAAAAGTTTATGAGGAAAAATTTATGTCAGATGAAGAATCTGTTATAGATTTTAGGTACAATAAAAATATTCCAATCGAACACCCTAACTGGGAAAATGACAGTTATACGTTTGAACGAAACTATTACGAGTCTGATAAAGATTTAAGCGGGAATTTTATACCGTTATCTCTTCATTTCAAAATTTTGAATGAACTTCAAAAATATTTTGATTCGCATATCTCACTTAAGGCGGGTTTTTTTTATTTTCAAAGAAAATGGAAATTATTATTTTCAAATTGAATTAATGAGTGGGTTGGAAATTAAAATATTCGGTCCTCTAGCAGACCTCTTACAAATTGAGTACAAAGTAGATTATATATCCTCAGTTTATAAAAGCAAACCATTAGACCCTCTTCAAATTAGATTAGAATTAGATAATACGGCTAATTTTATAATTTTTCGAAACGATTTAAACAGAGTTGAGAATAGTCGACGACAAAAACGCGATATTGATTTCCACAATTACGAACATGGTAAAAATAATAAACTAAATGTTGTAGACAAATTCCATTGTCGAATTCCAACTGGTGTGTACCACACTATTGATGATATTTTATTAGCAATGTACCCCGCAGATCTCAACCACGGAATATCCGGAATTTATGTCTATACAAATATTATACAACCTATAATAACAGGACACACTAATACCCCCCTGCTGAGAATTATCAAATTAAACGAAAATAAAAATCGAGCACAGGTTGAAAGATTTCATTTTTTAGACCATTTTCCAGTTCTCTACGATCAAATACAAACTATAGAAATTTCTTTAAGGTCGGATTACGGTGAACTCTTGCCATATAAAACAGGCAAGACTATTATTAAATTAATATTTAAAAGACTGGATGCTTAGTCTAAAGTACACTTAAAACAAGCTCATCATGGAAAGATACTATCGTCATTATGTTCAAACAGGACGAGGATATAACATCTTTCGAGGAAGCCAATATCAGACTGGGCGTGGATTTGGGTCAATTTTTAAAAGTTTAGCAAGATTCGTAACACCTCTTTTTCGACCCGTAGCTAAATCACTCGGTATTCAAGGGTTGGTTATGGGGAAGAGAATTATGGACGATGTTGTTGCAGGTCAAAATTTTAAGGAGTCGTTAAAAAAATAGTAAAATTGCTGGAACAAATCTTTTAAATAGTCTCGGTGATACCATATTAAATACACAGAAAGGTTCTGGAGCTCGAAGAGTAAAGAAGCGCAAATCAAAATTACGCAATAATCAAAGAAAACGCAAGAGAACAAAAACCGATTTTCTTGACTAAAGCATTATGCCTCAATTTGAATCTATGTGTTCGGAGTTGGAGCTTTTTAACGAACCCCTGATTAATGGTAATATTGAGGGGAATAAATTTGTAGACTATTTCCCTATAGCTCCCTTGTCTAATGCTACACAGATTGATTTTTCTATCCCCGGGGGAGATTATTATATTGACATGTCAAACTTGATGCTTAAAATTCGAATTCGGGTTAAAAAGAACAAAACGGTGTTTTAATAGATATACCTGCAGCCGAAAAAAAAGTATCACTATGCAATCTTCCATTGCATTCTATTTTTAGCCAAATAGACGTGTTTATGAATGAGACTTTAGTACAATCTAGCAACAACTGCTACCCATATTTAGCATATTTAGCAACAGTTTTAAATTTTGATAAAGGCGCCAAACAATCTTACAAAACCGCCGAGGGCTATTACGAAGACGGGTTTTGCGACCCAACGCTAGCGTTTAACGATGTTCATAAAGATAAAAAAACAATGGAATTTTAAAAAGAAGTAAAGATATTGCTGGATCGAAACTTTGTGAATATATGGGAAGACTTCATGTAGACTCTTGTAAAATAGACAAATTTCTTTTAAACAAAGTGAATTTAAGAATTCGACTCTTGAAAAATTCCGAGGAATTTATAATTATTTCACAAGAAGATGTTAATATCAAATATAGATTGATTATCGAAGAAGCGGTTCTTACTGCTAAACATATTCTCGTAAATCCAGATCTCCAGCTGGCACATAATGCGATATTGCACAAACAGAGGGCTTTGTACGATCTAACACAAACTGTTGTTAAAACTCTGACAATTTCAGCAGGCGCGAGCGATTTCGTGAAGTCAAATATTTTTTTAGGTAAAATTCCAAATCGTGTAATAATCGGAATGGTAAACAATTCAGCTTACAATGGATCTAGTAGAGAAAATCCCTTTCAATTTAACCATAATAATCTCTCGTTCTTACAACTTTCATTAGACGACCAGAATATACCAGAAACTGCTCTAACTCCAGATTTTAATAAAAACCTTTACACTAGGTCGTATTATTCACTATTCTCGGCAATGGATTTAATTGGAAATAACTCTGGTAATTGTATTGATTACGAAAATTATAAAAACGGTAATACATTATTCGCGTTTGATTTAACTTACGATTCCTCGGCAAACTCTAACAACCTCTCAATTCAACGAAATGGTAGTTTACGTATGGTAATGAAGTTTTCTTCCCCCTTAACTAATATTCAAAACATAATTATTATTGGAGAATACGAAAACCGATTTGTCATTAACCAAGAGCGTCAAGTTACGTATATTACGGAATAAAATCAATCAACGAGGGCAAAGATTGGTTAGTTGTTTCGCGAAATCGTAGTGGTAAAGATGTCTCGAACTCACAGTCTCTCACCCAAACAAGAAGTAACGGTGCTAGGTTATGTAAATCCTTCCATCAAAATTTACCGACTAGACACTTGCGCCGAATTTGAACTGAATTTGGAAGCCTGGCAATCTCTATTCACATTCGAAAAGGAAATAACTGATTTTTTTGAAGACCAAGTTGCTAGTTTTCACACCTGGCTTCCTCTTGAAGGTTCAAAGATAAAAATCGACTGTTTCAAGGGACAAAAGGAAAAACTCGTGGATGTACGCGCTTGTGCCAGAGGAAAAAACCATTTGTATCATCTTTTTTATTCAACAAATTATGGTTTTAATCTCAACCAAGCAGGGTGGAAAAGATTAAAACATTGTAAACATACAATCGATCAGGAAATTAATTTAATTTTGTCGGCAAAAAATATTATGCGTGACATAATTGTACATGAGCTCACGGATAAAATGTTTGAAATTACCGAAAATTGTGAGAATCCGCATTGTAAATCTTCGATTGCTCACGATGTCTCTTGTAAACTAGGATTTAGCACAAATTTTGAAGACCGAGTGGAAAATATGATATTAATAGCTATCCCCCAATTAAACTACGATCATATTGTTGTAAGATTCCAAAAGGAATTTGGTCTTGATCCCTTAATAGTAGAAAGTCAATTATATTTTGATATTGTACAAAATGTTTCAAACTTAAAATGCGATTTAATTTATTAAAATAAAAACTTTTACTATAATCTGTTTTTATTATTTCTATTCACACATTTAAAGATGGTGTTGTCAAAAACAGACAAACAATTAAGTAAAGTTTATTACGATGTTGAAAACCCATACAGTTATTCTGACAGTGTTACTTTAAGAAAAAAATTTCCCAAAATTTCGGAAAAAGAAATTAAAAGTTTTCTCAGTAAAGAACCAACCTACACACAACACAAAGCTAGGAGGTTAAATTTTAAACGTAACAAATTATATGTAACGACGATTGATGAGACATTTATGGCCGATTTATTAGACCTCCCTATTTTACAAACTTTTAATAAAAAGTACCGTTACACGTTATTAGTTCAGGATATATTAAGCAAATTCCCTTTTATTCTACCAATTAAAAATAAAACCTCGAACGAGATTGTGAAGGCCTTTAGAGAGATTTTCAAAAAACGAGTACCCCTTAATTTATGTACCGACGCAGGGACAGAATTTCGAAACGCCCCATTTCGCGCTCTCTTAAAGCGTTATAACATCCACCATTACCTCACGTACTCCGAGAAAAAAGCTTCTATGGTCGAGAGACTCGTTCGCACGGTAAAATCTAAAATTTTTAAAATAATTACCAAGACCGGCGATTTACACTATCTTAATAAACTACCATTAATTGCAAAAGCTTATAACGCTCGAAAACATTCAACAACGGGAATCGCCCCTAAAGATGTCAATAAAAACAATGAATCGGCAATTTGGGAAAAAACTATGGCAATCTTAGTATGATTGGAAAGGCAAGTTTAAAAATTGGGGATAAAGTTCGATTAGCCGTTGCAAAAGCAACATTTGATAAAGCATACAAGGGAACGTTTACAGCCGAAATATTTGAAATTCATAGAGTAATTACGAGAGATCCCTGTATGTATATTGTGAAAGATTTGACCGGCAATATAATTAAAGGAGCTTTTTACGCTCAAGAAATAGTTAAAATTCAAGTGTAGAGCGCTACAGTCTTTATTCAACATTTTGTTAAGCATGGGTAAAGTACACATTCTCCTAGGTCTCGCGATTGTAATATTTGGCGTGAGCGCAACAATAGTTTCATCCGCGATGAAATTTAAAAAAAGAAGTCCCGAATACAGCTTAGATATTGGAATTTGCGACAAAGCCTTCGATTTAGGAAGAGACACGTACCTTGTAAAATGTAACGAAACTTTTGACGTGCGACATTTTAAAAAAGAAGACGGTAGTTTAAAACCATCTATCAGAGGAATCAACTTAACAAAAGATCAATATGAGAAATTATGCATTTTGACAGTGACGTGAAAGATGAATACTAATCAAATCCAAGCTATAATTAAGTGTGACCCCCGCTCGAGAGATAAATTCATCGGAGTGTTTCCCGCTAATAGATTACCAAAAGTTCCAATTAAAAAAAAATCATATTGTTTCGTAATCAACACCGATCCTGATACGCTTCCAGGGTCTCATTGGACGGCTGTTTACAAATCGGGCGACACTCTGGACTTTTTTTGTTCTCTAGGAAGATCACATCGTGACTATGGATTTTTGCTAGAGCGATATAGCAAGCGTATTCGACACAATACTCATAAATTTCAATCAAATAAAAGCCAAAACTGCGGACCACATGTGATTTATTTTCTAACCTCGAGATGTGTGGGGATTTCTTACAGTAAAATAATTAACGAATTGTATAATTTCGATTTAAAAAGAAACGATAGTTTAGCGTTGTTGAATATATGTATTCATTTGATGAAAGAGTGGAAACGAAATAAATCAATTTGTTTAAAATAAAAAAATGTTTATTTATTTCACACATAATTATTTTTACACATTTTTATTATTCTTGCCAACGAGAAGGAGGGCGGGTCTGTCTTTTAGGCCTTGGCGATTTTTTTGGGGGGGATGGTAATTTTAATTTTTTTTGCGGCGATATTGGAACGCCACCGACAGCACCCTCCTCCAAAGACAGCTCTCGATCCCAATCATCTTCCTGGCTTAATTGACTTCCAATATCGGTATTTTCTAAGTATTCTTCAAATATTTCATTTTCTCGACTTAATCGTTTACGCATTCTATCATCGGTAATTGTCTTTTGTTGCTTAACAATCGGCGTAGATGCTTTCCTCTTCCAAGATTCTACATTTTTTAAGAGACTCGGGAATTTTCTACTCTGCTCGTTTTCTCTCTCGCTGAGATATTCTTTCATTTTGCTTGTTATAGTATTTAAACGCACCTCCGCAGCGTCGCCAGTGTTAACTCCCTCGGGCGTTTTGAAAGGTGAATAAATTTGCGAGGTGAACGGGGAATTTAATGGAGCAACAGGTCCGGGGGCTTGAAAGTTTGTAATTTCAACTTTAGGTACCGGAATCGCTTTTCTCATTTCCCGGGCCTCGCTCAGTATTTTTAGAAATTCTCGTAATTTAGAGCGGCTGTTTAAATTAGAAGTTAATATATTTTGCAACTCATTATCTAACAAGTTATAATATGTTTCCTGGGGAGAAACAAGCTGTTTATTTTCTTGAGATATTTGTCCAACACTCGAGGCAGGAACTAAAATAATTTTTTTCATTTTATCTTTTATTGAATAAATTGGCAATTAAAGGAACAATAGAGCCTAATAATGCCGGTATAAAGAATCCCGTACCTTTTTGAATTATTAGAGCACGCTTCTTTTTTTGCGAAATTTTCGGACTGGCTAAGAAGCGTATTGTTTTTTTTATATTTAGAAAGTTGTTTTTTTTTGGCTTTAGATAATATAATTCCACCACCTTTCAAGTTTTTGCAAACGGTCTGTAAGGCTTTTAATTGTGTTGGAGAACTGTTAGCTAATAAATTTTTACGTATCCCTCCTTTAGATTTATACAATAAATTTAAATATGGATAGTGTGTTTTAAACCTGTCAGAGGGATTTGCAATAGCAGTCGTTTTTTTACGTACTGTCTTTTTTGGTGCCATTTTCTTTAATGAACTTGAAAATAATATAGTAAATTATTTATTATTGGAAAAAACTACCATTTGTGGTCCGTTTTGATTAAATGTGTACGATCTTAATCGTAAGCTATCTGGAGTGGTTACAGATGTGTCTATAAATAGTGAATTGTAAGGTTCTCTAGTAGCAATATCGTAGGCTAATTTAATTATTTTTGTGTTATTTGGAGATATTTGATTGGCCAGATATTGGATTTGACTTAGATCTCGAGGAGATTTAAACAGATTTAGATATGACATATTAAGAGAGATTAAACGAGATTGTTTGCCTCGAGGAAATAGGGTTTGTGAGATTAATACAACTGAAATTTCATAATGATGACTGTCTACGGTAACTAATTTCGCAATTTGATCATTTTTGTAAAGTTCGTCTGCTAAATCGTCAATAATAAGTAAAGAATTTCTATTTGATTTCCAGAACTCGCTGTCCATTGGAGGAAGTCCTTGAATAAACTCTATATCGGTTAAAAACTGAGATAAATCGTGGTAACCTGATTGCCAAACAGAATAACAATAAATAATTTTAATAGGAGGTTTATCAATTAATTCATTCCTCCATCTAATTAGTGAGTTCGTCCATGCTGACTTGCCCGACATAGTAGGGCCTGACACCATCATTTGAAACGGTGAAAGAAATTTTATATAAGACATTACTGTTTAAACAAAGACAACATACTACGTATTTTGTTAGAACATGGAGTGTTTTATAGAATATATGAAAAAATAAACAAACACATTTTTAAATTTAAAAAATTATTTTATTAAAGTTTAATGTTTCTTATCAAAACCATCCCTTCACCAGTTATATAAAGTTTCAAAATAACATACAAAAATAACATTTTGAATAAAAAATAAAATCATAATATCTCCTTCACCAAAAAAACTATTAATTCCCGTTTTTTAGTAAAAATTCAATTTTGGAAGTTAAAAGTTTAAATCTTAGGTTATTTAAAAATAAAGTATTTACTCGATTTTCGGAAGAGATTTCATTTACGATAACTATGTGGTTAAATGACACCTGTTTTGCAAGTTTTTTTGTTACATGTTTTTTAGATTTATAATTAAAAGACAACTTTATTTTACAATTCGCCATTTTCACATTCTAAATAACCATAGGGGACACTGGAAATATTATTTTGTAGCACACGTTTACAAAAAGTCTTTTTGAAAGTTTTACTTAAGTTGCCAACACGTAAAAGCATTTTGTACTTATCTTTTATTACGTTAAAGGGAATTTTAACCTTAAACTCGGTATTTGGCACAAAAATCATTTGTTTAAAAGAATCGAAATGTATGATTTCTGAATTTTCCCTGGTAAGCGTTATTCCTTTAAGTTTTATAATTGTCTGATTATTTTCAAGTTTATAGCTGTAGCTTTTTGGTCCAGTTGATACGAATTTTGTGATATAGGAATTCGGAGTCTCGCACGTAAGTTCACCTAAATTACCACCGAGGGGGGGGTAACCACTCGTGTGGTTTATGTGTAAATTTTATTCCGTCCGTGTCATAATAAATTACACGCTTCCCCAGCCTATTAAATAGCTTATGCAGATGAATACGACCGTAACTGGTGACAAAGGAAGCCACAATAACATTACCTTTGCGAAAAGTTGGGGCAAGCTCACTTTTTTTTTATAGCTTACCATGGCAACATCTTTGTTGATTAAATGAAAGTCTGTTAATTTATTCGATGTGTCTGCTATAATCTCGGTTAATTGGGAGTATATATGTATAATTTTAGTTGATGATTTGTCCATTCTTAACGCCATTCTGCCATATAACGAATTTTGCGCCAATTTCGCGGAAGTTCTTAAGGATGGGTTATCAACAATTTCCTCAGGCTCTAACCGTACTCCATCAGCTTCGTATATCGCGTCTAAATACTCTTTTTGCTCTTGATATGTTTTAATATTGGGTGGAAATCCTGAATTTTTAACTTTTGCTTTAAAAAAAATGTCTATATATGGTTTGAAAAAATTTGTTGTAATACTGTAGTGGTACACTTCGAAAATTTCTAACAGTTTGTAGTTACATTCTTTTATTGAGTAGTAGATTTCCACCGAGGGTAAGACTACCGTTATAGCGCGTTCGTCAATACTATGGGTACATTTGCTGTCATTTTTTATTACACAACTTCCGCATAAAGGATAATAAAGTTTTTTGTTAAATCGGTATGGAAGAACGGGTAAGTAGAGGTCTCTGGGGGGGAGGATTCGACAGCTAATTATTCCAAAATACGCGTCTGGGGCATAATCAAAATTGTGTGTGATAACTTTAACATTTTTACAACCGTACTCCATTTTTTGTAAACAATAGGCATACAGGCTACAAAAGTCAAAATATCTGATTTGTTCTCCAAGTAAGGGCTCTACTTCATGATACAGCTTGATTGTTTCTACACGCCCACCCACTAGCGAATCTCTAGGATTAATTTTAGGAATAATTTTAATTGTATTAAAAAAGGCTTTCGCCTCGACATTCTTTCTCAACAGTTCTAATATCTCACATTCAAAAATTTGAATATATGTGTGGTTTGGTAAACTTTGTTCAATAAATTCTTTTCGGTCTAATTCTCTTTCTCTAATTTCTTTGAATGTTTTTCCGACAATTGAATTAAAGCTCGAGCCAGAAAAATGTTTTGGACAACCGTGCCAGAAATCACCCATTACATCAATTCCTATGGGTGGATTTTCACAGTAGCCATCTACAAAATACGGACCTACAGCCTGTTCCCCAGCCGCGGATCTGACCGTTTGCAAAATTAAATTATTTTCCTTCTCGTACCAAGATAAATATTTTAATGCAATCTCGCTTTGATTCTGTCTACGTGCCAAACCGATAGCCGGTATAGTACATAAGGTATATGGTTCTAAAAACTTGTCGATAAATACATTATAAAGTGCCCCGGAAAGAGAAATACCACCATAATTACTGATATCAATTTCAATTAGTTCTTTATATAAGATGCGAAATTTCTGCATAGCTAAGCGTAATAAATTACAATCTAAAAGACAATACGCTCTGGATTCTGATTTAATACAATAGACCGGTTCGAGCTGTTTGTGTGAATACTATTTTCTAAATTCTCGGTATTCAAATTCTTTCATTTTACGGGGTTCAAAGTATTTTTCGTCCGGAATTTTACCTGAATAGTTCAAAGTGTCTTTCGTCCAAAAAATATATGGAAAATATCCTTTAGCTTGAGGCAAAGAAAACATTTTAGGAAAATGTCTTAGCGGAGCACTAACATAGTTCAAAGAATCTACAAATCGAATGTCTACACTTTTAATATAAATAGTGAGTATCTTGGCTCCATCGTAAATAACCTCGGGAATGACATGATTAATTAATTTAGAAATAATAAACATTCCGTCGAAAGATCTTAGATTATGGGCCATTACGATGAGGTTGGTAAATTTCGGCCTAATTGTTTTTCGCTTTCGTTTCCCATCCGTAAGTAAAACAGTTTCATGTTGAAACAAAAAATTGAGAAAGTTATTTACACAATATTGTCCTTCAAAAACCGTAGTTTCCACAGGCTGATTTAAAATTTCACTTTGGGCCACTAAGAGAATGGGTTTATGCACATTATTCTCAATTATGGTTTCAATATCGAAATATACATAGGATCTTGGATTCTTTTTAAATGTCGACTGTTTAACATAATGTTGGTTTGGAGGATGATCGATTTTACAAGATTCGCAAGCTGTTTCACATTTGTGAGTTTTTGAAGTTTCAAATTGAACACAGCATTTTTCGCATCTGTGGAAAAGCTTGCAAGTTTCATTTTTTAGGTGAAAACTATAACATTCCCCTTGTTTTAAATATCTATTGCAAAGTTTACATCGAATTAAAGGAATTTCTAAAATTTCGTGAAATTCTCGACCTAAACACCTTTTACATTTAATATTTCTAGTGTCAAAACAGTGGTGCTTGTTTCTATGTGTGGTTGAATAAAAATTTTTTTCGCAATCTAAACATGAAGCTACACCGCCCCAAATGGAATGTAGATTTTTAGCTAAATGAACGTGCGTGCCAATTTTTACAAGTAGAATTTTGTGTTCGGCAGGGGGAAAACCCTTGAAATAAATTTGAAAATTTTCCGTGGCGTTAAATATTATTATCTGATACTTTGGGGCTAAATATGATTGATATTTGGCTATATCACCAATTTCTACAGCGCCTCGAGCAATTCCTACATCATCGTGTAATTTCTTAGCGGCTTTAGTTTGCAATTTACTACGAAAGTATGTTAAGGCTCTATATTCTTTAAGAACGGTTGTTAATGGAAGTTTTTTCTTTTTGTACTCGGCAATTTCACAGAGCTTTATTCCTACTGTAAGGGCTCTTGCTACGCATAAATTATCGACATTGTTGATATAGTAAAAATTGGCTTTAGATTTCAAGAAAGCATCAAGATCGATAATATCTCTGTTTTTTAAAGCTAAAAATTTTTTTCCCATTTTCTGTGGGGATTTCAAAAGAATTATACTAAATTTAATTTCTCCATCTAGTAAGAAATCTTTTTTTGATTGAGCAACGCGAGCTATATGGTTAAATATTCGAGAAACAGTTAACTGATCAATTTTAATAAATTTAATGTTAATTGGATGTTCTAAATTTTCCGATTGAATTGCAAATCTGAGGAAATCGAAACCGGGTGCTTCTTGTCTTACGTATTTGATAATTTTAAACAGAATCTTTTCAAATACTGTAAAAAATAAATGTGTGGGGATTTCGTTTAAGTCTATTAGTTCTAGGTCAATATCCAATTGTTTACATTTCCACTTTTTTGAATTTCTAGGGCTTAATTTTTTAATTTTATAAAACTTTTTATAATTAAAACTGTTTAACGATGAAAAGTCTAATTGAGAGTCCGAATCGTATTCGTCGGAGTCTTCCATGTTCTAATTTCGTTTCCAGGTCTAAAATATTATTCTAATTACTATTACGAATAATTAATTAATGAGTTTAACTTGCCTTCGTGGGTGGAACAACAATTTTTCCTTCCGTCTGCTCAATTAATTTTTTCAGCCTGTTTGTTGAGTTTATGATTCGAATAACATCCATGGATAGGGTGTTAGCTAAGAATTTCACCCTCTTATAATCACCCTTCCAGAGTTCATCTTGGGGAAGATGTTTGATGTTTTTATATGAATATATCTGGATATCTAGATATAATCCCTTGTCGCTCGCTTTTTTTCTCGGAGTTTTAGTTTCCCCCTTTCTTGACTTTCACTGATTGTTCGATTCCAACTTGTTCGATGTTTGACATGCGACGAACCTCTTGAATATAGTCCCCATCCGATTCGTCCGACTCTATTAACATCTCCTGTTCAGGACTATCGAAAACTGAAACTACCTGACTCTCGGAGATTTGACTATTACTTGTGGAAGCCATTTTAGCCTGTTATGATTCAATAGAAAATGTTGCCCTTTTATACCAAATGTATTTTTCATTAATTTTTTTCAAAATATAAAACCTTGAATATTAAAGTGATTAATACTACAAGGATAGAACCTAGTTATAATTTATCAGTATTTCAACGGTATTTAAAATTGTTTGTGAATAACAATTTAAATATGTAGACATGTAAAAAAATATAAAATTATTAATTATTTTTTTGAAGGACTTTATATTTAATTTTCGTGACAAAAAAGACAACGCCCTAAGAGTTTTAATATTATTTTGCTTTAAAAATCGATTATGGATGTAAGAATTTTGGTAATTACAGGGTTAGATGTTTTAAAATTCTATGGGAAGAAATATATTTCTGCGAGGTATAAAATTTAAACGAATGGATAAAATTATATTTCTGCAGGGTGTATTTGATAAAAAATTGTCTTTTGACTTGATTTTAAAACAGGTTAAAATCAGGATGTAAAAATTAAATATTCTGAAATCTTTCTTATAAAAGCGTGATTTTCAACGTATTCCTTTTATAAACCATGGGCTCTCGCGAAGTTTTGACTGTTTCTGGTAAGATTACTCATCATCTCGCTATTAACCCTTTTTCACTAAAATATTGAGCTTTACGTAAAGTTAGGAATTATAACCTTTTTAAAATTAACGATATTTCAATTAGAGTTGAAAATTACTGTATGAGAACTGTCTTTCTTGAGTGTAAAGCATTAATAGAGCCCTTTAAAAAAATTGTTTTTGCCTGTCCCTTTATAAAAAATTCTTTCAAATTATCGCCAGCTGTTTTCGCTTCGGTTTTTTCTAGAAGAATCAATAACAATTCTTGTCTATTTGACGTTCATTCTGTTAATTTTGTCTGTCCCCACGAGGCTTTTGAGTTTGACGGCTTATTGTTCCACACTCAATCCTCTCTTGAAGGCTGGTTTTCTTACGAAATTTTACGCCTAATTGGAAAACATATGCGCCTATATAAAAATTTAAATAAGATCCCATGGTTCCGTCAACACAAAAATCGTAGGAGCCTTCAACGTGACCTTTTATTACTCTTTCAATTACAACAAGTTTCCTTTTTTCGAAAAAAACATTTATCAATTACCACTGACTTTCGCCTAACGAGATATAACATCCGTTTAGAATTAGGCATGATCGTTCTATTTTTTATTAATGATTTGGATCGACAAGAAGTTAAAATAGTTACAACTTTAGAGTAAGGAATACTAATTTTAAAAAAATAATTACAATAATTAAAATAAATATTTTTATTTAGTTGCAAATTATCTCGACCAAATTCGAATTTAAACGATCGTCGGCAACTTTTCCAACTGCGACTCAAGGTATTTACAATAATTTATTCATTTTTTTAAAAACTAAAACTATTTATTTTTTGAAATAGGACTCAAACCTTATAAAATTTTAATTTTTTTATTTAAAGACTTTTTTGTGTTTTTATTTTTTAATTTGTTTATTTTGGTGAAAGGTTTTAATTTTTAAAATGTTTTATATTTTTTATTTTAAATGTTTTTATTTTAGAAAGTTTAAGTGTTTAAATATGTTTTCCAAATCAACTAGCTTTATTAATTTAATTCAGGCGGTGGAGGTTGTTTTTAATATTTCATAATCTAATTTTTCTTTTTTAACTAGCTTTATTAATTTAATGTTGGGATTGGTGTAAAGTTCTTTTTTTCTCTATATTAAATTTTGCTTTCATCTTTTTATCCAATAAGTTTTCAAGAAATGATATTCTAATCTTTTTTGTTTCTTCATCTCTTGCGCTATCTTTTTTGTTTCTTCATCTCTTTCGCTATATACACTTGAGCCTACCGCTCATATCAAACGACCCATTGATTATTTATTATTCTTTCTGGTTTTTTTTCGGTTCTTTTTCATACTAATATCTGTTAAACTTTAATGTTTTATGTTTGTTTTTGTAATTGATTAGTATATTAACTGAAAAATGTATAAGTACATTTTGTACTAGGTTGTTTTTTAAAAATTGAATATAATTGTTTTTATTAATTTATAAAAACATGTTTAAGAAGGATAGTGATAATTAGTTAACCTTCGTTGTATTAAAAATTAATAATTATTCCCAAAGACAATATTTTTAAATTTTTAAATAAAAGTCGGGCTTAAACTATAAAATCTCAATGTAAAGGATTTTACCAGGAGAAATCTAGACTCAAGATGTCTGGTGAATTACATCTAAAGCCTGTACTTTCTTTGCCGCGATCTTTAAAATTGTTTCTCTTCGAGTAGTAAGAATGTTTATTCTTTGTAATACTCGTCAAATTTCGCGATGGAATCACAAGAATTTAAAGTCTGAACTTCATATGTTAGATCAAATTCAGCATGTTGGCATTGAACAACATTCGATCTGTTTTAATTCAGACATTCTCGAACTGTATACTTCCGAAGCGATTAAGACCAAAACCAGTGTTTTATTCGTGCGATGATAGAGCAACAAAAAGAATTCTTGTGGTAAATATTTTTTAGATATATTCATTTTTAATAGATTAATTTATTTATATTTATAAATTCTAGCCTGAATTTCCAACCCGACATCTCGTTTTGTACCGAAGAGGCAAAATATCTTCTACGAATTGATGTAATTATAATTATTTTTAATTATACACTTAAAATATTTTTAACATTTGTGTTTTTTTTATTTTTCAGCCTTCAAATTATTTATACAACCTTCTTTAATTCTTTATTATTTAATTTTGTTAGATTTTAGTTTTATTGTTAGTGTTTCATATGTTGTTAAGTGTATAAAAAATATATTGAAATATCATAGTTATTAAATATTACAATAACTAATTGTGTTTTTTTGATTACTTAAAATAGCATTGTTTTAAAATAATAAAATATTTGCGAAAAATGAAAAACTTATTTATATTAGTTTAATTATTTAAAGTATTTTGGGTGGGGCCAAAAACGCCAAGGGTATAAAGCGAAGGTCGCGAATTCGTTTCCCCATCTCGCAATTAACTAATTAGCATTTTAAACCTCTAAAAAACGAAAAAAAAAAATGACACCAAAAGTAAATTAACATAAGTATTTGGTGGGGTCACATATTACCGCCGATATCTCGGTTCGACCTTGTCCGATCGTGACCAAACTTGTTGGGGTGATAGACCGAGGTTTAGTGGTTGTGGACACGAAAAGGTATTTTCCTTCAATGGGACCCGCAAAATCTGCGTGCACCCTTTCCCAAGGGGTTTTTGTGGTTGGCCATGGTTGGTTTGTTTTGCTGGCAAGGCTGCATGTTCGCGGCACGTTTGGCAAGTGTTTGACATTGCTTCAATATCCGTGTTAATCGTGGGCCACCTGATTCGAGACCGGGCCACTGCCTTCATGTTAAACACACCTTGGTGGGAGCTGTGGAGTTCCATTAGAAGTTCGTGTTGTTTAGCTTCTGGAACGATCACTCGATTGCCCATGAGTAGGATGCCGTTGAAATAAGACAGTTCATCGCGTCGACGATGATATGCGGCCAAATCTGGATGAATTTTCCTTGGCCACCCCTTCGTCATACAATTTCTCAGCTGCCGTAGAAAGGGGTCCGCTTGCGTGGCATCGTCAAGCTGTCGCGGCGTGAGTGGACCGGCCTCTGCTATGCTTTTTATTAGGTATACATACTCAGCGGGTACCGGAGTGTTTAGTGTCGTACACGGTAAAGGTGATCTACTCAATGCATCGGCGTTTCCATTTTGCGACCCTTTCCGGAACTTGATCTCATATGAGTATGCAGCGAGCATAAGGGACCAACGCTGGATCCTGGCCGCTGCCATTGCTGGGATCGCTTTGTGAGCAGCTAGAAGTGATACGAGGGGTTGCTGGTCTGTGTAGAGCGTAAACTTCTTGCCGTACAAGTAGTCCTTAAACTTCATCACGCCGTATATGAGGGCGAGACCCTCCTTGCCGAGCTGTGAATAATTTTTTTCAGCGGAGGTGAGGCTCCTAGAAGCGAAAGCGATCGGTTGATCTTGACCATTTATGAGATGAGATATTACCGCGCCGATGCCCACCGGTGAGGCGTCACATGCAACCGTGACTTCCTTGTTGATGTCAAAATGGACCAAAAGATTTGAGGTTTTCAGTGTTTTCTTGGCTTCTGAGAATGCAACTTCTTGTTCTTTACCCCACACCCAGGGTGTAGCATGTTGAAGAAGGGAATAGAGCGGTGCAAGGCGTGACGAATTGTTCGGGAGAAAGCGAGAATAATAATTGAGCATGCCTAGGAAAGAACGCAGTGTTTCTACGTTGTCAGGCGCTGGTGCGTTCATTATAGCTGCCATCTTGTCCTCTAACGGATGAATGTCACGCTCATCGAGTCGGTGTCCCAGGAATTCAATTTCTGGTTGGAGGAACTTGCACTTTTCCAGTTTTAATTTTAAACCGAAAGCACTGAATTTTTGTAAAACTGTGTCCAAAACCTTCAGATGTTCCTCTTTTGTGCTGCCTCCCTCGAGCGTATCATCTTGGAAGGGTGTGACATTTTTGACATCGCAGAGGACCATGTCCATCAACCTCTGAAATATGGCGGATGCGGAGGCCACTCCAAAAGGTAAGCGTTTGAAACCGAAGAGGTCCAATGTTGTATTTATCACTGTGTATTTCCGTGACTCCTTATCTAGCTCAACTTGGTTGTAAGCTTCGCGAAGGTCCAATTTGGAAAAAAACTTGCATCCGGCCAACCGTGCAAAGGTGTCCTCCGGTTTTGGTAATGGGTACTGATCGATATTCAGTTGAGGGTTTATCGTCGTTTTGTAGTCGGCGCATGTACGTATGCCGCCGTTTGGTTTCTGTACCGTTACAATAGGTGAGGCGTAGTGTGAATAATCCACCTTTTCGATAATCCCTTCTCGTTCCATTCTTCGGAGTTCGTCCTCCACACGCTCCTTGCGCGCGTAAGGTATGGTCCGTGCTTTGCAATACTTGGGTTGCGCATCGTCCATCATGTACAAGTGAGCCTGTATCCCTTTTAGCTTTCCCAAGCCTGAGGTGAAAAGATTGGAATGTTTTTCTAACAGCGTATTTACCTCAGGATCGCCGTTCTTGATGGTGTGTAAAGCTGTTGTTGGCTGGTTGACAGATGGTAGGATGTTGAGAGACGAGTATAGCCATTTTCGGCCACACAGATTTGGCCCATTTCGTCTGACGACAATGAGTGGAAGGTTAGCCTCGCAAGCTCCAAATCTGACATGTACCGTGGCTTGGCCAACGATGTCTATTTGGTCTCCGGTGTAGGATTGGAGGTTACGTGAGAAAGGGTAGACCTCAGAATGTTCGCCGATTCTGTCAAAATCGCGTTTTGCGAATCATTGTGTAGCCTGAGCCGTTATCTATCTCAAAAGACACGGTGTTACCGTTCACTCGGAGCTGTATTTTGTCGGGCGGTGGAACCTCTTCGTCATTGGCATCAATGTTTTGGACCGTATTCGATTTTGGCTTATCGGTGTTGACGTCTCGTCCGGCGTCACCAATGTGATAAACGTCGACCTCGTATTCGTCGTAGTGGCATGATTGGTTTTGTTTTGTCTCATCAATGTTGTTCGATTGAGTATACCGCTTTGGTTGTGCCTGTTTTCGGTCTTTTTCCCTGTCAGGAGGGTTGAGGCACGCCTTCGCAATGTGGCTTTTACGGTCACACTTATTGCATTTGGAGTCCTTGAATGGACATGCATGAGCTTTATGTTGATCGCTTTTGCATCGCAGGCATCGACTGTAATCGGGAATGATTTTCCCTTCCTCTTTTCCTCTGGAGTTGTTAGGTTGTGATGACCCATTACCAGATCGACTTGAGGCGTTGTTGTTACTTTGGCGATGAGGTTTTCTGCCGTTGGTTTGCGGACGTATGCGATTTATTTGTGCCTGTCCTTCTTCTTTATTGTTTATTTCGCCAAGAGCTTTGAGTTTTCCATCGCTAGGAGGATTGTCGTAGCCCTTTCCAACGTGACAGCCGTTTTTTTCGTCCTCCTCAGCTATCAACTTCTGCTGCTTTGCCGGGTCGTTGATGCCAAAGATGATTTTATCCACTATCATCTCGTCCCTGTTCGTGAATTTGCAGTTCATCGATAGAGCCTGGAGATCGGCAATGTATGCCTCCACCGATTCCCCGTCGTTTCGGTTTCGGCGATAAAACCGGAGTCTTGCGACGCAACGTAGAGGTACCGGATTAAAATGTGTGGATAACGCCGTCACGAGTTCGGTGTACGTTTTTGAATCCATCGTCGCGGGACGCAAGCGATTGCGCAATAACGTGTAAGTCCCCGGACTGAGCGCGGTTTGTAAGATTGCCTTCTTTTTGGCGGCAGCTGTGATATCGTTCGCAGTGAAATATGCGTCGAGGCGTTCCGCGTACTGGTCCCACGATTCAGTTTTATTGTCGAAAACATTTAAGTGTCCAAATAAAGCCATAATGGATCGTTTTCACACTCGACTGTTCACTCGATAATATTACGTAGTTATTTCTGTATAATTGTTCATTTATTTACCCGATGGATGCGGATGTGTGTGTCCGGATTCTTGTTCCGCGTGGTTGCCAAACAAAGGTGATGTAGCCGTGTTAAGCCTCGTCCGTGCCTTCTTATGCCGTTCGTTCGCTGGATCTCTTCTAAAAACAGATTCAGATGTTTTCTGGATTTACGTTTTAGTGTTGAGATCCAATCTCCGTCGCCATTTGTTATGTTCGTTAATAATAATGCTTTTATACGAAAGATACTATTTAATACTGGAACAATATTTACATGGAAAATGATAAAGGGAAAGTTTAGATGCTAGGGGTTCGGTTGGAGTCAGGAACAAGAATGCCGGAGGCCGGCCTGGTGGGAAGTTGGGTAGCCCCAACTCCTGGTTAGGTGGCGCCCTCTACAGTTAGTTATGTTTGGAATATCTTATACAAAGTCATGTGGGTGTAACAAATCACGTCTCCCATTGCAAGTCAAGCTTTCTTTTGTCCATTTCCGATAACGCCTTTTCAATTTAGGTTCATCTTTACCATTATCCCTATCACCCTGGCTTGATAAATCAAATCCATCAGTATAAATTATTAAGTATCATTCTATAACAAATATTGTGACAAGGCCTAAATTATTTTCCTTAATAATACTATGGCAATTCTAAATTTTGGTATATATAAACAAATAATGAAAAATAATTTACTAGAACTATCTTTTAATATATCACCCTGTATTATTTAAGAAAAACATTTGAAAATAAATCACTACATACCTGTATTGGCATCCATATTTTTTCAACTCTCCTTCACTAACAATGTAAGCGAGGCAGCCTCATAGAGGGAACTAGCTACGTGTTTCGTTGACCTCCAACCTCACAGCTGTACGCAGTCAGCCGTTTGATTTCCCGGGAAATTTGAATATGAATACATGTTTTTAAAGTTTCCTTTCAAGGAAAGACCTTAAACTAAATCCTACCTCGTTTAAAATTGAATACAATCGACATGTGATTGACTTCAAGGTAGGCTGTCCAATGTTAAACTTTCCACTAGTAAATTTAAATGCTTGTAATAAAGGCAAAACCTTCATTACATCATAAATTTCGTGTACTAGAAAAACGCTAAATTGCTTAAAATAATACTTAAACAATTTATTTTTATCTCACCATTTCGTGTTTGCATGCTATATCTTATTTCCTAAGCCACAAAACGAAATTTCCAATGAAATTTCAAGACATCTTTTTCGATAATTTAGTTGTTTTATTTCAAGACTTGCTGTATAAATTTTCGTGGTGGTAATATTTAGCAATAAATTGCATGTTTTAGGGTATGTTTAAGGCTTCAAAATGAGACCAATTTTGCGCTTTGTCATCAAAGAATAAATTTTCAAATAAATATTTTCCAAAAGTGTCCAAACTTCGCCATGTCCATTCTTACCCTCACTCACCATACTTTGTTTTTAAAAAAATCACAATTTATCTATACATTAATCCAATTTTACACAGCTTGTAAATTTCCGTCAATTCCTATGAATTTTGATCGAAACTACTGTTTTTGATCAATATTTTTTCAAATTTATATATTTTTTTCAATTTGGAAAAAAAAAAATATTTTAATCGATTTTGAAATATTTTTTCATGTTTGTATTTTTTAATTTTTTTTCCAAATTTAGCCATATCAGTTCATTTTCACCCATTTGGTTCAAATTGATCAAAATGTGATCAATTTTGATTTTTTCGTCAATTTTTAAATTTTTTTTATAATTTTGGTATTTTTTTTTTTTTTTCAATTTTTTAAAATTTTTCACAGGGGGGACCCCTGAAATCGGTCAAAATCCCATGTTATTTTCAATGGGAAAATTACCATTTTATGTTGTCAAAAAAATTTTTCGTTGCCATGGCAAACCGTTGCCCATTGAATAAAATCACTTTAGGATTTTTCAAGTTACATGAAGGTCTACCAATCCCCCGAGTTTGAACAAAATCGGTGTGAAACACCTCGGGTCGTCTCCTTGTAAGTTTGAAACAAATTTGTTCATAAAACAAATCTAGGTGAAGTTAAAACTTTAAAATTAAATTTTAACGGGAAGATTTCCCTTTTTTGGATTTTTTACAGGAGTGTTTCTGCTTCTGCGTTTAGGGTAACTGTTACCTAGCTTCCAGGTCTTTGGGTCCCACCTCGGACCGGTCGCTTCGCTGGTATCATCTTCACTGGTATCGGTTTCGTTTTTGAGTGTTTCATTGTCGGATTGGTCGGAGAGTTCAGCTGCTCTTTCGTCTGATTGGCGGGAATCAGTGGTTATCGGTGGATTTCGCGTCGTGGTCGGGATGTCTTGGCTTTAATCTCCTGGCCGGTCCCGGACTCTTGGGCCGAAGAAGGACCCTGGCCTTCAAGTATGACTGGTTGTTTTCCTTCTAGTGTTGCCTTCTTTCTTTCGCATGATGTTGCCGTGTGGCCTATTTCGTAACAAAAGAAGCATTTTTTTACAACGCCTCTGTAATACACTAGAGCGCGGCTTCGCCCGAAAAACAAAACATTAGGTATGGGTTTAGTCATTATTAGTTTTACGGATCGGTCTCCATTTTTTAAACCTTTGAGTTGCGGATATTCATCAAAATGATATGTCTTTATATTACCATACTGGCGCAATGTGCTTATAACAGAATCCCACTGGATCCACTTGGGGAGGTTCTTTATGGTTATCCATATGCCGTCGTCGTCGATACAGGTAAGTTTCCATTTTTGTTGGTTTGCAGATCGTCATATGAAAGTGCTTGTTGGAGAAAGGCCAGGGTCGTGAAAGTTATCAAGGAAATTACTTTACCCATGGGTTGAAGAGTGTCTATACTCTTCGGTCCAAGTTGGTCGTAGATAGTCCGAGCAACGTCCAGGAAGCCAGCGTCTATTTCCAGCCGAGTTGTGCGCTTCTTTTCCTCCGTAGCCATTAAGGCTAGGAGAAAGATGTCCGGTGAAGAGAGCTCCGAGAAGGAGCGGCGTCAGGTAGGTACCAGGTGAGTATTTTTTTTCAGGTACAGCAGCGGAAAGGATTCCCTCAGGAACAGACAGTGCAGGCAACGCAGGAAAACTCGCCAAAAGGCGTAAATTCGCTTTAAAGGTTGGTATTTTAAACTTATTTACATTTTTCTAAAAAAAAGGTACATAACTTTTTTTAAACTATATTTACAGGTTCTATGAATGTCAAGTCAAGGTTAGTATTATTTATTTTCATAGTACTTTTTAAGGAAAAAATAATAATTTTTACTATAATTTTATCTAATTTTTTTCAGGGTTAACAGATACCAAGTTAAGTATATTACATTTAGTCATTATTATTTATACTTTTTAGTAAACATTTAAAACATTTAAAAGTAAAATTAGTTTTTATAAAAAACTTAAAGCGATAAAAGTCTTAGCTTTTCGACAAAGGTACGTTAAAACTTAAAAGAGTCAATAAAATATATTTACTTCTTAAATCAGTCTATTGTGTCTCTTTTTTGGGATGTGCTGGTGGGGAGCTCTGTGTGCGTTTCCTGCGTTTTTGCAGATTTCTATGTGCTTGTAGTAGTGCGTTCTCGCCCCATTTTATTAGCCTTGGTGACGTTCGATTCAAACACTGCACATTGTGGCAGAAGTCTTCCATTTCTTTGTCGGACATTTCCAAAAAAGACCATTCCCGTTCGTAGATAGACGGTTTTTTGCAGAAGCTTTCGATGACGGAGAGGGCTCTGGACTAGGTGCCTGTTGCGGCGGAGTCTTCACTGCTTTTGCGTAGCCGTTGGACATTTGTGGTAATTCAGATGTTTTAAGGGAAAACCCCGGTGGAGAGAGACTCCAGCCATCGTCACCTCCCTCGAAACATCTTGCTTCTGGTACAGCTTCCTCCATCTGTTCCTGGTGGTCATCAGCACTAGTGGCGACTGCCCCTTCTGCCAGTAGTGGCAGGGTCGAGTTCCCCAAGTTGTCAGTATCTCTGAGGGCCGGAATATGGCCAAGGATGTCCTAATTTTCTGGAGTTGATGGCGCCTTCTTTTTCTTCTTAGGACAATCCAAAACCTGATGACTGTCCTACGACAATAAAAGCACATTCTTTAGACACCTTGATATACAATCTGAATGCGATGTCCGCTGATGGTCATCAGGCGGTGATTTCCATTTCGGACATCTTTAACTGGGCCTTTCTGGAACGTTTCCCACGTCTGCGATAGTACCTCGCAAAAATTTATCAAGGTGACCTTCAAGAAAGGTAGGTCCCACCAGCTGGGAGCATCCTTCACTGTTATTTGGGTCACCGGATCAGCGACTCCTACAATATTTCTCTCCGACTATTATTCCATTGTCAACAGCCTTCTGGAAACAGACCAGATCTTTGAAGGTGATTTAAAACTCGAAAAGGGCTACTGCCAAATATTCAACATTGACCCCGTCAAACTTTCTTCTAGCTGTGGCCTTCTTTGAAGAGGAGGACTTTAGTGGATTGGATCCCGACGTCACAGAAGGCATGGCAACCTGGAACGGAACCACCGGAGCAGAGAAATGAAGCTCAGGAACCGCTGGGATGATGCAGCAGGCAGCAGAGAAACAGGAAACCGATCAGCAACTGGAGTGACGACGACTGGTGAAGCAGATAGGCAGGCAAAACGAGCAGGTAGGTAGAAATAACTTTCCCTGTACAGGTTAATACGGTTCCCGGTCTTTAGCTTTGAAGAAAGGACCAGAAACTACACTTTGATCTTAGCCAAAAGGCCGAGAAGCGATAACCCGCTAGGAGGCGTCACTGGTTAACAAAGTAAAAAGAGATAATTCAAGCATTTCAAATATTTCACAATTACGTCACCGAATCATAGAGGAACAGAACGAGAGAGGAAATGAAGGGGTGTTTTTCCTTCCCCACCTTGGGCCGAAAGCACCTCGAGTTCATCCGTAAAATACAGCCAACGCGACTTATTTAGCGCCATCTATTTTGTGATAATTGTACCGCGTTACTGCGTATTTTGATATTCACAAAAACAGGTTTATACCTCGTGTGTTAATTGTAAAGTAACAATGGACCACAGCTATGGTAAAACTAAAGTTTTAAAAAGAAAAAGAAATGAAATTGCTAATGGTAATTATAATTATTGATTTCTTAATAATTTTTCGTCACTCTTTTCTTCAAATAAATATTATACACATTTGTTTTTCATAAAATATATTTAACCGGGATATTTTTAAACGGAAGGTGAACGAGATTTTAAACAAAGCATCAAAATTAGAATCTCTATCCTTAATTGGGAGACCAATAGAGATAAAAGTAAGATACGTTTATATATTTTATACCGTGATCTAAATTTATATTTTTGTACAAAATTGTTTAGAAGAAATTCAACTGGTCAAAATAAACTCAATTTCTAATGAAACAGTGGAATATTTGGGAATATTTTCAGAACACAACCAAATCTTCAAAAAAACGTGGTTTTTCCAGAATAGAATGACATTGGCCACGGATTACGAATATTTACAGACTTTCATTGGCAATTTCGAACACCTTATTACTTTCAAGATATTATCAAATAAAGACAAACACACAGTTGTTCAAATATTTCAAGTCAGATTCTTGAATGAAATATACAAAGAATTCGGAGGAAACTTAAGAAAGAAAACCTCAACCGCATCTGAAATTACAAATTAAGAAAGCTCTGAAATAATTCATCATATTGCAGGCTAAATGTTAAACCAACTAATAGGACTTTACGGCTACGAGCCAATTAAAAATTTTCTTCAAAAACCACCTGAAGAGAAGAAAGACTATCACAAATGGTCTTCGACCCAAGACCGTGGAGGTCTGTTAATTTTAAACGAAAATGGGTTTGATTTCTTTGTAAAAGTTGTCAGTATTTTAATGCCGCACTAGAAGGTGCCAAATGTTCTGAGAGAAAATAATAACAGAAACGATATTATTAGGAAAGAACTGGAGCGTGATGAAATTTTAAACACTAGGAAAGATTTATGGGGAGAGGACTTAAAATCGAATCAAGCTTTAAGAACAGGAATAAGAAATGAATTAAAAGTATTCTTAAAAAAAATTCATGCTCATTAAAAATGTTGAAAATAAAAAGGTTATTATTCGATATAACATGCTACATTTTTTAATTTACAGTTTCAAATTAAAACACCTCCGCATTGCTGTTTTTCTTTCTCTTCGTTTTTTTCGTAGACTAGAATTTCCATTATTCGCACGCAAGGCCACAGATCCCATTAGTTTAATTATTTTTTCACTTTGATGAAACTGCTGTACTGTCGGATTCTCACCGGATCCTATGCTTTCCGAAGTAATGTTCTAAAGGATCTTGGTTGAATTTTCTGGTCAACACCACTGGAGCTCCTTAAGCTAGCATGAATTTGATTGCTGTTACTGTTGAATACACTGAAAGTAGAAATATTCAATATCATATTGTACTTCAACCAAGGATCTTTTTTTAACCTGTAATGCGAGGCCCTGTTAAAGTTTCTTTATTCAAGAGCAATTTCGAATTATCCACACCATCTTTTGGCACCATTTCATTGACTTCAGCTTCCCAATCGTCCAGATATTTAAGGAAAACATTTTCCAGCCACTTTAAAAAAATACATATAACCAAATAATAAGTAACATTAAGTATGACACTTTCTGAGGTATTCATGCAAATTTTCAGATGGATTCTCGCATTATTAATAATAATGTATTAAATAAATTTGAAATAAAATTTTTTTGTGCACTTTTGAAATATCGTTGTCCTTTGATTTAACCAGCTTTACAATCGTGTTCAATAACTTTATAGGTTTAACCGTGCCATCTTTCAGCTTTTTAAGTTTGTCACTATTTTCAACACAATTTCGAACTTTATTCATTAAATGACAAATGTCTGAAATAAAAAATAAGGGCTCGTAATTGTTGAACATATTTAAGGTACGATAACCAACTTTATCATTATGAGCTTCTTGCTAACTTGTTTTGAGTAATTTAATGGAGTTCGCTGTGATGAGAGAGTAAATCCTTTCATAAAGGCGTCATATGTTGTTGGTGATTTTGCTCGTAGGTAAAGGCACCATTGAATTATTGCGGGGTGCCACTTTGTTGGTCGAGATTTTTTTGAATTGATTATTTTGAGTTTTTCACTTAATAGAAGTTTTTGGAATTTTTTTGGGTCTGAGAATGAGTTTGCTTTTAAAATAGTTTCAAATTCTCTACTATCGTCTTCCATTAGTAAAACACCACCTTTATTTATTGATTTTCTTATCTTCAATTCCATGGTTTTAGCTTATTGCTTCAAAGCCTTGTTTTTTAACTTAGTAATTAAGTTTCATACGTTTTATAAGAGCGTCTTTGTTCAAAAACCTTACATTAGTTGCGATCTTTTTTCCAGAATTACCTTCTTTAGCAAGTTTAATTCTTCTTTGAATACAGACCTTAGATCGGTGACATTCTTGGCATAGTTTAGTGAACTTGCTTTTGAATAAGAAAAGGCACTTATTGAATCGAATTGAATTTGAAGCTTCACAGTAGTAAGATGATTTCGAAGAAAGTGCTTGATATTTGGAAACTGTTTCATCCTGTACTTCAGAGCATATATTTCATAGATCAATTTCTGCAATTATTTGTAGTAAATCTTCTACCGAAGAAATGGGTTTATTAATATCCACCGAATCACTTGATATTAATTTGTGATCTTCTGGTAATCTTTTACTGAAGGGACATACGGAGACAGTGAGTGATGAAGCTACCTCTAATCTTAAAAACAGTTTTTCATTATTTTTTAAATTGTGGCATTTGGATCATTAAAATTAATTCCATAGACCATGTTTAGGCACCATGTAGTTTTTTGCACATTTAAAGCCTGGTGAATCAAAAATGATTGAACTATTTTTTCAAGTTGTTTGCTAGTTTCAAAGGTGCATCTGTATTAGCTGTTATTATTGATGCAGATGGAAAGTCGTTTAGAGGGTGTTGAGCCGTAACATTGGTTTCGTCTGGGCATAGGTTTATTGTACTCTGAGAGTTAACCTCTTTAGGGGTATTGTTGTTAGGGATGTCTATTTCATTTGCATACGATTGCAATTCTAAGTAGTTTCCTTTTTCATGTCTATCTTCCTGAAAAAAATACCAAAAAAATACAAAAATGAACCTTCATATCACTGAGTAATACCAAAAACAAATTTTTCTGTAAAAGTCCAGGCCAGTGGAAAATATGATAGTGGTTAAAAAAGAAATATTGCATGTAAAATCTGGTTTGATTACAATTATGAAATTTAGTGTAGTAATGTTGTTATGTTAAATTATACTGATGCAAAACTAGTACAAAAATTGCCTAAAGTATCCCAACAATAATAATAAAAATAATCAGCGGGGAGAGAACTTGTAAACTATGTGGAAGGAGTGGTTCCAGATTTTTCACACAGTGCCAGAAGGTGGGATTGAACTTCTTTGCATGAGGTGAAAGCGTTCACAACTACGTAACCGCACCTATAAAACTATAAAAATTATAATTTTGATGACTTTTCCTATTAAAAATCCACTATTTTCCTTACAATTTTGTTGAAGAAATAAAAAAAACAATGGAGATATTTTTTGTAAGAAAGTCTTATCTTTCTGTTACATTTAAGAGAAAAGACTTCCCCTATATAAAACTAACTTGCGTTTAGCTGTAACCGCCATTCAACAGTACTTGTCCGCTCTTACTAGTCAGTATTCTGTTGTACTACCATCGTTTCATTAATTGTAATGTATATATAATTTTAACCAAGTTGTAAATAAAACCGTTCATTACTTTTAACTGACGTCACTGGATTTATTTCGGTATCTGCACTCTACTCAGTGTTGCTGTTAAAAACTTCAACAGGTTATGGGCCCAGCACGCTCCCACTGCGCCATTCCAAGATGCCGATGATCCACTAAAGGTCGCTTCTCAACTACTTCCTGCTTCCTGGTCCATCGGACTTCCGAATGGCGTCGCTGAAAGAGAAAACCGGACGATCATGGAATCCGTAAGAGCCATGCTCCATTCCAGACCTGATCTGCCGCCGAATCTCTGGGCCGAAGCTGTCAATACGACAATCAACATTCTCAACCGATCAGCACCGACTCGTATTGCTGGGAAGACTTCACTTGAGCTATGGTCTGGGAAACCTGCCCAGTCCATCACACATCTGAGAGTATTCGGAACTGACTGCTACGTCCTTGTCCCGAAGGTGAATCGCAAGAAATTATCCAGATAAGCCTACAAGGGGTTTCTGGTTGGATATGACGCTGATGCAGAGGGATACCGAGTTTACGTTCCATAACTAAGAAAAGTTATCCGGTCCCGAGACGTAAGATTCAACCCCGAGCGATGTTCCATTGAAACTTCTATCCCTGCTTATGATGATGCCACCAGACAGGGCGAGCAGATATCAGAGCCCAGCAGCCAAGACGAGCCATCCAGCGCCGTTGACAACTCGAAAGACGAGACATCCCTAGAGACGAGACAACCAGATCCGTCGATGCATCCCGAGACGTGCCCACCGAAGTCACAGGCCCTGACCTTCGAGATCGATCGACACTGAGGTCAAGGAAAAACCTTTGCTGCACATGCACACCAGTCGACAAGGTTTCCTTCTCTGCGATGATCTTCTGAAGACGGCAGAAGAGGCACGCTCTAATAACGTAAAGGTCATTGTGGACCGTTGAAGCTTCAACGAAGATTGCCCGATAGTACAACACCGCCAGAACCTGAGTTTCTACTACTCCTGCGATATCTTCATTGAGGGCGAGTGTTGAAGAAATAAAAACCAAAGAAGATATTTTTTGTAACAAAGTCTTATCTTTCCGTTATCTTTAAGAGATAAGACTTCCCTTATACAGGGTGTTACGGATAAGAGTACCGAAACTTTATATATGCATCCTATGCGTCTCTATGAGTAAAAAATGTCTAATAAACATGGGTCCTAAAGTGCTTCGTTTCAGAGATATGGGCTCCCAAAAAACTACCCCAAAAAACCGGACACAGCCTTAAATCTGGCAAACAATATTCTTCCTTGAACCAAATTGTTTTCATTAAACAATCAATTGTTTTTTATCCGTGAGGCGAGAAACTTTAATAACAAGTGGCAAAAGTTCATAAATATCCTTTTAGAAGTAAAATGAGTTTGAAGACAAAGCCATTTTAATTTAGTGATACGATTTTAATTATTAAATTTAAAGATACAAATGTTATACAAATTCTAAAGGAATGGTTTTAAAATTGTCTTATTCGTTTTGTAGCTAATATGGCACATTGGTCTAGGAACGCTTATTGCACGGACGGGCTCAGGTAAAATGGGTGAGAAGCTCAAAGATTCAACCAGCAGTAGATTCCTAAAAGACTGGTGTCAGATCGACACAAAGTTTAAACATTGTTTTTTGTGATTGGCATATAACCTGGAGAGAGGTACAAATAATATTTCGACTGGTTTTACCAAATAGACGAACGATTGAATCTTTGAACTTCTAACCCAATAAGCGTTCTCGGACGGGCCATATTAACCACAGAACGAATTAGACAAACTTAAAAGCATTCTTTTAGAAATCTTATGATATTTTATGTTTAATTTTGATAACTAAAATCGTTCATAACGACAATTTTTTACTTCTAAAAGGACATTAATGAATTTTTGCCACTTGTTATTAAAGTTTCTCGCCTCACGGATAAAAAACAATTGATAGTTTAATGAAAACAATTTGGTTCAAGTAAGAATATTGTTTGCCAGATTTAAGGCAGTGTCCGGTTTTTGGTGTAGTTTTTTGGGAGCCCATATCTCTGAAACGAAGCACTTTACGACCCATGTTTATTGGACATTTTTTACTCATAGAGACCCATAGAATGCATATAGAAAGTTTCGGTACTCTTATCCGTAACACCCTGTATAAAAGTAACTTGCGTTTAGCTGCTACCGCCATTCAACAGTACTAGTCCCCTCTTACTAGTCAGTTTTCTGTTGTTCTACCATCGTTTCATTAATTGTAATGTAAATATATATATTTAACCAAGTTGTAAATAAAACCATGTTGCTGTTAAAATCTTCAACAAATTTGCCACCTGGGTCATAACACTGATAAATATAGTGTAACTAACCCTATGCATTAAAATACTGAATAAAGTAAAATCAAACCACTTTTGCATAGTAAAAATTAAAAGAATATTTTATTTAAAATGCTGGTCACGACTAGTTTCGCTTACCGTTCGGTAGCATCATCAGGTGTGTGAGTGAAAGCGAAACTCGGTTACAATTTCCACAAAGTGGCTAAAAAATTATTTGGACCTTCGTCACGATTAAAGATTAAGTTTGTTTTTTTGTGGTCTAAAATTTCCAACGATTCCCTGAGATTAAGTTTTATATAGTTATAAATTTTACATATTATTTGGCTTTCATTAAACATAATGGAGTGGCTGGGGTTATTTTTTATATGTTCGGCGAGGGCGGAAGAATAGGTTTTATTATTTTTTACATCGTTTTTGTGTTCGTTTAATCTAAATTTAAAGTTGCGTTTTGTTTGGCCAATATATATGCCTTTACATGAACAAGGAATTTTATAAATACCATAGTTTTCGGAAATTGGGATTTTATCTTTTTTGGGGGCCAACGTGTTAATTATTTTATTACATGGTTTGAAAACGGGTTTGATTTTATAGTTACTTAATGTATTGCCTAATTTTTCCGACACATTTTTTACATAAGGGATAACTGTATATATTTTTTAATTTTTTTCGTATGGGATGTTGGTGTTTATTCTTATTGAATGTCTGCTTTTAACTTTAGATAAGGTACGGTTTATTAGGGTTTCGTTATATCCTCTGTCTTTCCCGATAGCTCTTATGAAATTTATTTCATTTTCTAGAGAATCTTGGTCTGAGGAGATTTTGAAGGCTCTATATAAGTAGGAGTGAAAGACTGTTGTTTTTTGACTTTGGGGATGGTTAGAGTTTGCATGAGGAGGTAAAGATACTGCGAATGGTTTTCTGTATACTGCTGTAGAGATTTGGTTATTATTTTTTATGATTGTGACGTCTAGAAAAGAGATTTTGTTATTAGTTTCTAGTTCGTATGTGAATTGGATCGAGTGGTCTAAGCTATTAAGGTACTTTAAAAAAATTAATAAATTTTCTATTCCGTGTTTCCAGAGGGCTAAAATGTCATCTACGTATCTCTTCCAAAATTCTATGGTGAATGGGGAGTTTTTTAAGGCTATGTTTTCTAGTTTATCGATATATAAGTCACATAGTAATGGGGAAAGAGAGGAACCCATTGCTAAGCCCTCTATCTGGGTGTAGTAGTTGTCGTTAATTTTAAAGAAGGGTTGAATTATACATAATTTTACTAGGGTTAGAATTTCGTCGATTTCGATTGGGTTGTATTTATTGTCTAATAGTCTTTCTTCTAGTACCGTTAGGGCACCTTGAATCGGTACCTTAGTGAACAAGGACACAATATCAAAGGATACGAATAGGTCTTCGTTTTCTATTTTTAATTCTTGTAGGTTTGTTATCAGTTCTGTAGAATTCTTGATGGTGTGTTGAAAATTTGATTTAAGATGGGATAGTTTTTTAACGATGCATTTGGCGGTCGGTTGAGCAGATGAGTTGATATTGTCAACTATGGGGCGGAATTTGAGGACCGGTTTGTGTATTTTAGGTAGAATATACATTCTTGGTGCTGAATAGTGGACTGGGGTTAACTTTTTTATTTCTTCAGGTGTTAGGGTGATACAATTTTTTAGGGTGTCTTTTACTTTTTTATGGTAAGTATTTGTAGGGTCTCTTTTTAGAGGTACGTAAGTGTTGCTATCAGACAGGATTTCGTTTAGTCCTTTATCGTAATCTGAATTTTGGAGACTGAGAGAAAAGCTCGGTGACAATTTAGCCCAATTACGTTTTCTAGTGAGTTGTAGAAGATCCAACGTAATCCCTTCTTTCATCAACATTAAATGCAACATACGGAACTTCCGCGCCGACAAATACGTAAACACAGCTAAACGAAGCATCCTCACAAGTACAATACAACAAAAAAGACGTGACATCGCAATTCTGGAAAGCCAAGTATACCGCCTACACTTAATAAAAGTATGCCCGGAAAAACAACAGGAAGAATTTGCCGATTTATGGTATGAAAACCACATTTTTGACATTCAAAACCGAAAATTCGCCAACAAAGAAAGGAACCTTGATTTAAAACTAAATTCTATTATTTTGAACCAAACTAAAAAACCCAAAGAAAAATCAAAATTATCAGCTGAACACTTGGATTTCAGAACTGATAACAAACCTACAAGAATTAAAAATAGAAAACGAAGACCTATTCGTATCCTTTGATATTGTGTCCTTGTTCACTAAGGTACCGATTCAAGGTGCCCTAACGGTACTAGAAGAAAGACTATTAGACAATAAATACAACCCAATCGAAATCGACGAAATTCTAACCCTAGTAAAATTATGTATAATTCAACCCTTCTTTAAAATTAACGACAACTACTACACCCAGATAGAGGGCTTAGCAATGGGTTCCTCTCTTTCCCCATTACTATGTGACTTATATATCGATAAACTAGAAAACATAGCCTTAAAAAACTCCCCATTCACCATAGAATTTTGGAAGAGATACGTAGATGACATTTTAGCCCTCTGGAAACACGGAATAGAAAATTTATTAATTTTTTTTAAGTACCTTAATAGCTTAGACCACTCGATCCAATTCACATACGAACTAGAAACTAATAACAAAATCTCTTTTCTAGACGTCACAATCATAAAAAATAATAACCAAATCTCTACAGCAGTATACAGAAAACCATTCGCAGTATCTTTACCTCCTCATGCAAACTCTAACCATCCCCAAAGTCAAAAAACAACAGCCTTTCACTCCTACTTATATAGAGCCTTCAAAATCTCCTCAGACCAAGATTCTCTAGAAAATGAAATAAATTTCATAAGAGCTATCGGGAAAGACAGAGGATATAACGAAACCCTAATAAACCGTACCTTATCTAAAGTTAAAAGCAGACATTCAATAAGAATAAACACCAGCATCCCATACGAAAAAAATTAAAAAATATATAGTTATCCCTTATGTAAAAAATGTGTCGGAAAAATTAGGCAATACATTAAGTAACTATAAAATCAAACCCGTTTTCAAACCATGTAATAAAATAATTAACACGTTGGCCCCCAAAAAAGATAAAATCCCAATTTCCGAAAACTATGGTATTTATAAAATTCCTTGTTCATGTAAAGGCATATATATATATTGGCCAAACAAAACGCAACTTTAAATTTAGATTAAACGAACACAAAAACGATGTAAAAAATAATAAAACCTATTCTTCCGCCTCGCCGAACATATAAAAAATAACCCCAGCCACTCCATTATGTTTAATGAAAGCCAAATAATATGTAAAATTGATAACTATATAAAACTTAATCTCAGGGAATCGTTGGAAATTTTAGACCACAAAAAAACAAACTTAATCTTTAATCGTGACGAAGGTCCAAATAATTTTTTAGCCACTTTGTGGAAATTGTAACCGAGTTTCGCTTTCACTAACACACCTGATGATGCTACCGAACGGTAAGCGAAACTAGTCGTGACCAGCATTTTAAATAAAATGTTCTTTTAATTTTTACTATGCAAAAGTGGTTTGATTTTACTTTATTCAGCATAACACTGATACCATTAATAAAAAATAAATGTTAAAACCATTTAGAACTAATATAAACTTACTGGTGAATATATTTCCTCAAACACAAGAGAAGCATTTTTGAAACCATCCATATTTTGTATATCGTCAAATATAAGCCCAGCATTTTTGGCCCTGTCGCAAGTTTCTAGCGGTGTTCTGGCAATGGTAAAACTGTACGAGTTATCTTTCTTATGATCCTTTAACAAAACCAAAAATTAAATATGCAAATTTATAATTCATAACCATTATTGACTTACCAATGATTTCTGAAGAAGTGGAATACTGTTAAAGCTATCTGGGAGAGAATCTGGGTGTTCTTTCGTACACTGTAAAAAAAATTTGACTTTTTTATACTTTAAGTGGTATTTTACTATGCATCCACATAGCAACCTAATAAGGCACTAATACAAACCTTTTTAAATTGGTTTTAAAAAATAAGGTGTTATGTGTTTCCATTTTTGGAACATTATTAAACCTTTATTGTAATATTTCAGTACCAAAAAAGGTTCTTCATTTTGTTACCGAAGGTATTTTTCTATACTCGAAGGTTTTAAAAGGATCTAATTTTGAGACTTTTAAAGCCTCTGATAAGGTACTAAATTATACTGTCAAAGGTATTGTTTTGTTTTCTCTTGTCCTAACCTTATTCTAACTACTTATTAGTTGGTTGATGGAAAACACTCGTTAAAATCATAACTAAGTTTATTAAGTGATCAAGGAACTCATACTGCGTGTGTACAATAAAATGTTTCAATATATATATATATATACGATCGTTATCGCGGGAATACTTTTTTATAGAGATAACTCATTGTCTATGATTAAGTGAAAAAACTCAATCTGTTTTTTCTATTAACAATACATCTTCTCTTTTTTTAAAACCAAAGAAAGAGACCCTATTATGATACTGTATTTAGAGTCCCAATCTGTCCGGTATTTTCCGATTCCGTTTTGGTCGTCCTGCCGCCGTCGTCGTGACTTGTACATGATTGTTCGCCTCTGCTTGCGTCGGTGTTTGCTGACTCGGTCCTAGTCTGATGTCGGTACCCTTGGAATGATTCTTTGGTTCCGGTGGTGCATCTCGCGGGCTGGGCGATGGGTTATTACGTTCGTCTTGCCCGGCGTTACTCCTGTCGCTATCTGGACCGTTCCTCGCTGTGTCTGCGGATGTTGTCAGTGATACTGTTTCTGGACTTGGAGTCGAGCATCTCTGCGTCGCTGCTGGACGCCCTTGTTCTGGAACCTTTCTAGGGTTGATGTTTGGAAACTCGTATGTGACTGTCTCGTCAGTGTCCGTTTGATTATCCATGCGGTTCAGGACTCCTCCAACTGGTTCTCGAACTGGCCTCAGGTGTCGTCTGTTTCTCCTCCAGATTCCCCCTTCTTCCAGCCGAACGTTGTAAGACCTGGGAGCCACTTCTTCCAAGATTTGACCTTTGTTCGCCCAAACGCCTTGTTGATTTTGTACGCGTACGACGTTGCCGGGTTGAAGTTGCCCCAATTCTCTGCCTTTGCTCCGCTGCTTCTGTTTCGGCGGTTTCCACTCTTGTTTTTCTTTCTGAAACGTTGGCAGGCGTGTTCTCAAGAAACGTCCCATTAGCAGTTCCGCTGGTGATTTTCCCCCACCCAACGGAGTGTTCCTGTAGCTCAACAGGCCCAGTTGAACGTCTTCGTTGGAGTGCAGTGCTTTCTTTAAAATGCTCTTCGCAATCTGGACCCCTTTTTCCGCAAGACCATTCGACTGTGGATACTTGGGACTTGACCTCGTTGTCACAAATCCATAGCTGCTTGCGAAGTCGTGAAACTCCTGTGAGTCGAACGGTACGTTGTCGGATAAGACTTCCTGCGGAATGCATGTCGACCAAAGATTCTCTTCAGGCTACTGATAACGACCTTCGCCGATGTTGTCTTCACTCGCTCAATTTCGATGTAGTTGGAGTATGCGTCTATGACAACCAGAAAATTGTTGCCTGCGTGATGACATATGTCAGTGGCGACTCGGTCCCACGGCTTGTCCGATGTTTCTCGAAGTATGTACGGCTCTTGTTGTTGGGCGTATTGGTACATGTTGCAAGTGGAGCATGTCTTGCATTGGTCTTCTATCGCCATGTTGAGATTCGGCCAGTATACTGACTGTCGAGCTCTTCGACGGCACTTGACTATGCCCAAGTGTCCATCGTGGATGACTTTTAGTATGTGCTCCCTCAGTATTTTCGGAATTACGATCCTAGAGCCTTTCAAAATCAGACCACCGACTTCTGTGAGTTCGTGTCTGATGCTGGCGTAGCTTGATATTGCTCTGTCCTTTGATGTCCACCCGCCCTGTATCTGCTGTCGGACATTTTGAAGTTCAGCATCCTTTCCGGTTTCGATCCTGAGACGTTCCATCATTGCTTTTCCGAACGGAAGTGATTTGACCACCGAGTTGATATGGATCTCGGTTTCTTTGCCAATTTCATCGTCTTCCCCAGGCTTCAACGGAAGGCTGGCTCTGGATAGGGCGTCTGCAAGGACTAGACTTTTCCCCGGCGTGAATATCATCGTAAAGTGGTATCTCATCAGTTTGAGAAATAGTCTCTGGAGGTGAGGTGGGACTTCCGCCAATACTCTCTTCTTCATGGCCAGCAGGGGTTTGTGGTCTGTTTCCAGGGTCAGCTCCTTTCCATAGATATAATTGTGAAATTTCTGACATCCTTCTCAATCTGCGCGTATCGGGTTTCCGCCACGGTGAGGGTCCTCGAGGCGTATGCTTCTGGGCACCAATCGTCCCCGTGCCGTTGCATTAGTACTGCTCCCAGACCGTCTTTTGAAGCATCGGTCGAAATCTTCGTTTCTTTCCGTGGGTCGTAGTACCGTAGTACTGGAGATTTCGTCAGGATCTCTTTTATGCGCCTCCACTCTTGGTGGTGTTCCGGGAGTATCTGTAGATCATCTATGTCCTTGTTCTTGAGGCTGCGTAAATGCGTCGTGTGTGCTGAGACGTTTGGGATGAACTTCCCCACAAAATTGACAACACCAAGTGCACGCTGAACCTCTGCCTTCGACGCTGGCGTCGGCATCTCTAGTATCGCTGCGATTTTCCTGGGGTCCGGCGCTACTCCCTTCCTCGAGATGATTTCTCCCATGTATGTGACGCCGGCTGCTTTGAAAACACACTTCTTCACATTCAGGGTCGCTCTTGCTTCCTTGAGCTTTGAGAGCGCCATTCTGAGATTGTTGTCATGCTCCACCGACGTTTTCCCCAAACCAGAACATCGTCGTGTAGCGGCCTTGCACCGGATGCGGAGTCAAAGATTTGGCTAAAGTGTTTGAAGAAAATTTCCGGTGCTGAAGCAATTCCGAACGGTAGCCTTTCGAAGCAGTATCTGCCAAACGGAGTGTTGAAGGTCGTAAGCAACTGACTCTCCTTGTCAAGTGGAATTTGGTAAAAGCCAGATGCCGCGTCCAGCTTGGAAAAGTACTTCGCCCCTGCCAGTTCTGCTTCAATTTCTTCTTTAGTCGGCAGTTGATGATGTTCCCGTCGTATGTTTTCGTTTAGCGTCTTCGGATCCAAACATAACCGTAGAGATCCGTCTTTCTTCTCTCGTATCACCAATGGACTGACCCAGGGCGTTGGTTCATTTACCTTATGGATAATTCCTTGGCCTTGCAACCTGTCCAACTCGGCTCTCAACCTCCCTCGTAACGAGTACGGTATGCGCCGAGGAGCCACTATAACCGGAACGGCATCGTTTCGCAGTTGAATTCGGCACGCTGTTCTTAACCGTCCGATTCCTTTAAAGACTTCCGGAAATTCTTGAATTATTTTGTCTCTAAATTCTTTTTTACCTTCTCCTGGAAATTGAGCCTCTCCAGTTTCTTCGGTGGCCATTTTCTGCAAGTCGACTTCGTAAATCAGCTTCACCAAACCCAGGTGGACGCATAGTAGTATAAAACTAAATATGAACGCTTTTATTTCCAAGATGGCCGCCAAGATGACCGCCAAAACAACCCCCCACCCCCCCAAAATATTTTCAAAAACAAAAATTTTTGTCCTTGGAAAATCGAAAAACATATTTTTGTTTTCAATCTCAAATTTCACCTTGAAGATGATCTTTGACCTCGACACCTGACACCTGTACACAACCACTAAGCCTCGGTCTATCAAATCAACAAGTTTGGTCACGATCGGACAAGGTCGAACCGAGATATCGGCGGTAATATGTAACCCCACCAAATACTTCCACTTATTTACTTTTGATATCGTTTTTTCGTTTTTTTCGTTTTTTCACCGTTTAAAATGCTAATTAGTTATTTACGAGATGGGGAAACGAATTCGAGACCTTCGCTTTATAACCTTGGCGGTTTTGGCCCCACCCAAAAAACACTTTAAATAATTAAACTAATATAAATAAGTTTTCATTTTTCGCAAATATTTTATTATTTTAAAATCAATGCTAGTTTAAGTAATCAAAAAAACACAATTAGTTATTGTAATATTTAATAACTAATATTTTCAATATATTTTTTAAACACTTAACAACATATGAAACACTAACAATAAAACTAAAAGCTAACAAATTAAATTAATAATAAAGAATTAAAGAAGGTTGTATAAATAATTTGAAGGCTGAAAAATATAAAAACACAAATGTTAAAAAATATTTTAAGTGTATAATTAAAAATAATTATAATTACATCAATTCGTAGAAGGTATTTTTCCTCTTCGGTACAAAACGAGATGTCGGGTTGGAAATTCAGGCTAGAATTTATAAATATAAATAAATTAACCTATTAAAAATGAATATATCTAAAAAATATTTACCACAAGAATTCTTTTTGTTGCTCTATCATCGCACGAATAAAACACTGGTTTTGGTCTTAATCGCTTCGGAAGTATACAGTTCGAGAATGTCTGAATTAAAACAGATCGAATGTTGTTCAATGCCAACATGTTGAATTTGATCTAACATACGAAGTTCAGACTTTAAATTCTTGTGATTCCATCGCGAAATTTGACGAATATTACAAAGAATAAACATTCTTACTACTCGAAGAGAAACAATTTTAAAGATCGCGGCAAAGAAAGTACAGGCTTTAGATGTAATTCACCAGACATCTTGAGTCTAGATTTCTCCTGGTAAAATCCTTTACATTGAGATTTTATAGTTTAAAACCGACTTTTATTTAAAAATTTAAAAATATTGTCTTTGGGAATAATTATTAATTTTTAATACAACGAAGGTTAACTAATTATCACTATCCTTCTTAAACATGTTTTTATAAATTAATAAAAACAATTATATTCAATTTTTAAAAAAACAACCTAGTACAAAATGTACTTAGACATTTTTCAGTTAATATACTAATCAATTACAAAAACAAACATAAAACATTAAAGTTTAACAGATATTAGTATAAAAAAGTACATAGAATACATGAAAAAGAACCGGAAAAAAACCAGAAAGAATAATAAATAATCAATGGGTCGTTTGATATGAGCGGTAGGATCAAGTGTATATAGCGAAAAAGATGAAGAAACAAAAAAAGATAGCGCAAGAGATGAAGAAACAAAAAAAATAATAATAATAATAGAAAAACATTAAATCTAGTACAAAATGTACTAATAAAATTTCTTGAAAATGCGTTGGATAAAAAAGATGAAAACAAAATTTAATATAGAGAAAAAAGAACTTTACACCAATCCCAACATTAAATTAATAAAGCTAGTTAAAAAAGAAAAAGTAGATTATGAAATATTAAAAACAACCTCCACCGCCTGAATTAAATTAATAAAGCTAGTTGATTTGGAAAACATATTTAAACACTTAAACTTTCTAAAATAAAAACATTTAAAATAAAAAATATAAAACATTTTAAAAATTAAAACCTTTCACCAAAATAAACAAATTAAAAAATAAAAACACAAAAAAGTCTTTAAATAAAAAAATTAAAATTTTATAAGGTTTGAGTCCTATTTCAAAAAATAAATAGTTTTAGTTTTAAAAAATAAATAAATTTTTGTAATTACCTTGAGTCGCAGTTGGAAAAGTTGCCGACGATCGTTTAAATTTTGATTCGGTCGAGATAATTTGCAACTAAATAAAAATATTTATTTTAATTATTGTAATTATTTTTTTAAAATTAGTATTCCTTACTCTAAAGTTGTAACTATTTTAACTTCTTGTCGATCCAAATCATTAATAAAAAATAGAACGATCATGCCTAATTCCAAACGGATGTTATATCTCGTTAGGCGAAAGTCAGTGGTAATAGATAAATGTTTTTTTCGAAAAAAGGAAACTTGTTGTAATTGAAAGAGTATCAAAAGATTACGTTGAAGGCTCCTACGATTTTTATGTTGACGGAACCATGGGATCTTATTTAAATTTTTATATAGGCGCATATGTTTTCCAATTAGGCGTAAAATTTCGTAAGAAAACCAGCCTTCAAGAGAGGATTGATTGTGGAACAATAAGCCTTCAAACTCAAAAGCCTCGTGGGGACAGACAAAATTAACAGAATGAACGTCAAATAGACAAGAATTGTTATTGATTCTTCTAGAAAAAACCGAAGCGAAAACAGCTGGTGATAATTTGAAAGAATTTTTTATAAAGGGACAGGCAAAAACAATTTTTTTAAAGGGTTCTATTAATGCTTTACACTCAAGAAAGACAGTTCTCATACAGTAATTTTCAACTCTAATTGAAATATCGTTAATTTTAAAAAGGTTATAATTCCTAACTTTACGTAAAGCTAAATATTTTAGTGAAAAAGGGTTAATAGCGAGAGGATGAGTAATCTTACCAGAAACAGTCAAAACTTCGCGAGAGCCCATGGTTTATAAAAGGAATACGTTGAAAATCATGCTTTTATAAGAAAGATTTCAGAATATTTAATTTTTACATCCTGATTTTAACCTGTTTTAAAATCAAGTCAAAAGACAATTTTTTATCAAATACACCCTGCAGAAATATAATTTTATCCATTCGTTTAAATTTTATACCTCGCAGAAATATATTTCTTCCCATAGAATTTTAAAACATCTAACCCTGTAATTACCAAAATTCTTACATCCATAATCGATTTTTAAAGCAAAATAATATTAAAACTCTTAGGGCGTTGTCTTTTTTGTCACGAAAATTAAATATAAAGTCCTTCAAAAAAAATAATTAATAATTTTATATTTTTATACATGTCTACATATTTAAATTGTTATTCACAAACAATTTTAAATACCGTTGAAATACTGATAAATTATAACTAGGTTCTATCCTTGTAGTATTAATCACTTTAATATTCAAGGTTTTATAGTTTGAAAAAAATTAATGAAAAATACATTTGGTATAAAAGGGCAAAATTTTCTATTGAATCATAACAGGCTAAAATGGCTTCCACAAGTAATAGTCAAATCTCCGAGAGTCAGGTAGTTTCAGTTTTCGATAGTCCTGAACAGGAGATGTTAATAGAGTCGGACGAATCGGATGGGGACTATATTCAAGAGGTTCGTCGCATGTCAAACATCGAACAAGTTGGAATCGAACAATCAGTGAAAGTCAAGAAAGGGGGAGTGTCTTACGAAACTAAAACTCCGAGAAAAAAAGCGAGCGACAAGGGATTATATCTAGATATCCAGATATATTCATATAAAAACATCAAACATCTTCCCCAAGATGAACTCTGGAAGGGTGATTATAAGAGGGTGAAATTCTTAGCTAACACCCTATCCATGGATGTTATTCGAATAATAAACTCAACAAACAGGCTGAAAAAATTAATTGAGCAGACGGAAGGAAAAATTGTTGTTCCACCCACGAAGGCAAGTTAAACTCATTAATTAATTATTCGTAATAGTAATTAGAATAATATTTTAGACCTGGAAACGAAATTAGAACATGGAAGACTCGAGTGATTACGATTCGGACTCTCAATTAGACTTTTCATCGTTAAATAGTTTTAATTATAAAAAGTTTTATAAAATTAAAAAATTAAGCCCTAGAAATTCAAAAAAGTGGAAATGTAAACAACTGGACATTGACCTAGAACTAATATACTTAAACGAAATCCCCACACATTTATTTTTTACAGTATTTGAAAAGATTCTGTCCAAAATTATCAAATACGTAAGACAAGAAGCACCCGGTTTCGATTTCCTCAGATTTGCAATTCAATCGGAAAATTTAGAACACCCAATTAACATTAAATTTATTAAAATTGATCAGTTAACTGTTTCTCGAATATTTAACCATATAGCTCGCGTTGCTCAATCAAAAAAAGATTTCTTACTAGATGGAGAAATTAAATTTAGTATAATTCTTTTGAAATCCCCACAGAAAATGGGAAAAAAATTTTTATCTCTAAAAAATAGAGATATTATCGATCTTGATGCTTTCTTGAAAACTAAAACCAATTTTTACTATATCAATAATATCGATAATTTGTGCGTAGCAAGAGCCCTTACAGTCGGAATAAAACTCTGTGAAATTGCCGAGTACAAAAAGAAAGGACTTTCGTTAACAACCGTTCTTAAAGAATATCGAACCTTAACATATTTTCGTAGTAAATTACAAACTAAAGCCGCTAAGAAATTGCACGATGATGTAGGAATTGCTCGAGGTGCTGTAGAAATTGGTGATATAGCTAAATTTCAATCATATTTAGCCCCAAAGTATCAGATAATAATATTTAACGCCACGGAAAATTTTCAAATTTATTTCAAGGGTTTTCCTCCTGCCGAACACAAAATTCTACTTGTAAAAATTGGCACGCACGTTCATTTAGCTAAAAATCTACATTCCATTTGGGGCGGTGTAGCTTCATGTTTAAATTGCGAAAAAAAATTTTATTCCACCACACATAGAAACAAGCACCCCTGCTTTGACACTAGAAATATTAAATGTAAAAGATGTTTAGGTCGAGAATTTCACGAAATTTTAGAAATTCCTTTAATTCGATGTAAACTTTGCAATAGATATTTAAAACAAGGGGAATGTTATAGTTTTCACCTAAAAAATGAAACTTGCAAGCTTTTCCACAGATGCGAAAAATGCTGTGTTCAATTTGAAACTTCAAAAACTCACAAATGTGAAACAGCTTGCGAGTCTTGTAAAATCGATCATCCTCCAAACCAGCATTATGTTAAACAGTCGACATTTAAAAAAGAACCACGATCCTATGTATATTTCGATATTGAAACCATAATCGAGAATAATGTGCATAAACCCATGCTCTTAGTGGCCCAAAGTGAAATTTTAAATCAGCCTGTGGAAACCACGGTTTTTGAAGGACAATATTGTGTAAATAACTTTCTCAATTTTTTGTTTCAACATGAAACTATTTTACTTACTGATGGGAAACGAAAGCGAAAAACAATTAGGCCGAAATTTACCAACCTCATCGTAATGGCCCATAATCTAAGATCTTTCGACGGAATGTTTATTATTTCTAAATTAATTAATCATGTCATTCCCGAGGTTATTTACGATGGAGCCAAGATACTCACTATTTATATTAAAAGTGTAGACATTCGATTTGTAGATTCTTTGAACTATGTTAGTGCTCCTTTAAGACATTTTCCTAAAATGTTTTCTTTGCCTCAATCTAAAGGATATTTTCCCTATATTTTTTGGACGAAAGACACTTTGAACTATTCAGGTAAAATTCCGGACGAAAAATACTTTGAACCCCATAAAATGAAAGAATTTGAATACCGAGAATTTAAAAATTGGTATTCACACAAACAGCTCGAACCGGTCTATTGTATTAAATCAGAATCCAGAGCGTATTGTCTTTTAGATTGTAATTTATTACGCTTAGCTATGCAGAAATTTCGCATCTTATATAAAGAACTAATTGAAATTGATATCAGTAATTATGGGGGTATTTCTCTTTCCGGGGCACTTAATAATGTATTTATCGACAAGTTTTTAGAACAATATACACTATGTACTATACCGGCTATCGGTTTGGCAAGTAGACAGAATCAAAGCGAGATTGCATTAAAATATTTATCTTGGTACGAGAAGGAAAATAATTTAATTTTGCAAACGGTCAGATCCGCGACTGGGGAACAGGCTGTAGGTCCGTATTTTGTAGATGGGTACTGTGAAAATCCACCCATAGTAATTGATGTAATGGGTGATTTCTGGCACGGTTGTCCAAAACATTTTTCTGGCTCGAGCTTTAATTCAATTGTCGGAAAAACATTCAAAGAAATTAGAGAAAGAGAATTAGACCGAAAAGAATTTATTGAACAAAATTTACCAAACCATACATATATTCAAATTTTTGAATGTGAGATATTAGAACTGTTGAGAAAAAATGTCGAGGCGAAAGCATTTTTTAATACAATTAAAATTATTCCTAAAATTAACCCTAGAGATTCGCTAGTAGGTGGCCGTGTAGAAACAATCAAGCTGTATCATGAAGTAGAGCCCTTACTTGGAGAACAAATCAGATATTTTGACTTTTGTAGTCTGTATGCCTATTGTTTACAAAAAATGGAATACGGTTGTAAAAATGTTAAAGTTATCACACACAATTTTGATTATGCCCCAGACGCGTATTTTGGAATAATTAGCTGTCGAATCCTCCCCCATAGAGACCTCTATTTACCCGTTCTTCCATACCGATTTAATAAAAAACTTTATTATCCTTTATGCGGAAGTTGTGTAATAAATAATGACGACAAATGTACCCACAGTATTGACGAACGCGCTATAACGGTAGTCTTACCCTCGGTGGAAATATACTATTCAATAAAAGAATGTAACTACAAACTATTAGAAATTTTCGAAGTATACCACTATAGTATTACAACAAATTTTTTCAAATCATATATTGATATTTTTTTTAAAGCAAAAGTTAAAAATTCAGGATTTCCACCCAATATTAAAACATATCAAGAGCAAAAAGAGTATTTAGACGCGATATACGAAGCTGATGGAGTACGGTTAGAGCCTGAGGAAATTGTTGATAACCCATCCTTAAGAACTTCCGCGAAATTGGCGCAAAATTCGTTATATGGCAGAATGGCGTTAAGAATGGACAAATCATCAACTAAAATTATACATAGATACTCCCAATTAACCGAGATTATAGCAGACACATCGAATAAATTAACAGACTTTCATTTAATCAACAACGATGTTGCCATGGTAAGCTATAAAAAAAAAAGTGAGCTTGCACCAACTTTTCGCAAAGGTAACGTTATTGTGGCTTCCTTTGTCACCAGTTACGGTCGTATTCATCTGCATAAGCTAATTAATAGGCTGGGGAAGCGTGTAATTTATTATGACACGGACGGAATAAAATTTACACATAAACCACACGAGTGGCTACCACCCCTCGGTGGTAATTTAGGTGAACTTACGTGCGAGACTCCGAATTCATATATCACAAAATTCGTATCAACTGGACCAAAAAGCTACAGCTATAAACTTGAAAATAATCGGACAATTATAAAACTTAAAGGAATAACTCTTACCAGGGAAAACTCAGACATCATACATTTCGACGCCTTCAAACAAATGATTTTTGTGCCAAATACCGAGTTTAAGGTGAAAATTCCCTTTAACGTAATAAAAGATAAGTACAAAATGCTTTTACGTGTTGGCAACTTAAGTAAAACTTTCAAAAAGACTTTTTGTAAACGTGTGCTACAAGATAATATTTCCAGTGTCCCCTATGGAAATTTAGAATGTGAAAATGGCGAATTGTAAAATAAAGTTGTCTTTTAATTATAAATCTAAAAAACATGTAACAAAAAAACTTGCAAAACAGGTGTCATTTAACCACATAGTTATCGTAAATGAAATCTCTTCCGAAAATCGAGTAAATACTTTATTTTTAAATAACCTAAGATTTAAACTTTTAACTTCCAAAATTGAATTTTTACTAAAAAACGGGAATTAATTATTTTTTGGTGAAAGAGCTATTATGATTTTATTTTTTATTCAAAATGTTATTTTTGTATGTTGTTTTGAAACTTTATATAACTGGTGAAGGGATGTTTTTGATAAGAAACATTAAACTTTAATAAAATAATTTTTTAAATTTAAAAATGTGTTTATTTTTTCATATATTCTATAAAACAGACAATGTACTAACAAAATACGTAGTATGTTGTTTTTGTTTAAACAGTAATGTCTTATATAAAATTTCTTTCACCGTTTCGAATGATGGTGACAGGACCTACCATGTCGGGCAAGTCAGCATGGGCGAACTCACTAATTAGATGGAGGAATGAATTAATTGATAAACCTCCTATTAAAATTATTTATTGTTATTCGGTTTGGCAATCAGGTTACCACGATTTATCTCAGTTTTTAACCGATATAGAGTTTATTCAAGGACTTCCACCAATGGACAGCGAGTTCTGGGAATCAAATAGAAATTCTTTACTTATTATTGACGATTTAGCAGACGAACTTTACAAAAATGATCAAATTGCGAAATTAGTTACCGTAGACAGTCATCATTATGAAATTTCAGTTGTATTAATCTCACAAACCCTATTTCCTCGAGGAAAACAATCTCGTTTAATCTCTCTTAATATGTCATATCTAAATCTGTTTAAATCTCCTCGAGATCTAAGTCAAATCCAATATCTGGCCAATCAAATATCTCCAAATAACACAAAAATAATTAAAATGGCCTACGATATGGCTACTGGAGAACCTTACAATTCACTATTTATAGACACATCTGTAACCACTCCAGATAGCTTACGATTAAGATCGTACACATTTAATCAAAACGGACCACAAATGGTAGTTTTTTCCAATAATAAATAATTTACTATATTATTATCAAGTTCATTAAAGAAAATGACACCAAAAAAGACAGTACGTAAAAAAACTACTCCTATTGCAAATCCCTCTGACAGGTTTAAAACACACTATCCATATTTAAATTTATTGTATAAATCTAAAGGAGGGGTACGTAAAGATTTATTAGCTAACAGTTCTCCAAAGCAATTAAAAGCCTTACAAAGCGTTTGCAAAAACTTGAAAGGTGGTGGAATTATATTATCTAAAGCCAAAAAAAAACAACTTTCTAAATATAAAAAAACAATACGCTTCTTAGCCAGTCCGAAAATTTCGCAAAAAAAGAAGCGTGCTCTAATAATTCAGAAAGGTACGGGATTCTTCATACCGGCTTTATTAGGCTCTATTGTTCCTTTAATTGCCAATTTATTCAATAAAAGATAAAATGAAAAAAATGATTTTAGTTCCCGCCTCGAGTGTCGGACAAATATCTCAAGAAAATAAACAGCTTGTTTCTCCCCAGGAAACGTATTATAACTTATTAGATAATGAGTTGCAAAATATATTAACTTCTAATTTAAACAGCCGCTCTAAATTGCGAGAATTTCTAAAAATACTGAGCGAGGCCCGGGAAATGAGAAAAGCGATACCGGTACCTAAAGTTGAAATTACAAACTTTCAAGCCCCCGGACCTGTTGCTCCATTAAATTCCCCGTTCACCTCGCAAATTTATTCACCCTTCAAAACGCCCGAGGGAGTTAACGCTGGCGACGCTGCGGAGGTTCGTTTAAATACTATGACACGCAAAATGAAAGAATATCTCAGTGAGAGAGAAAACGATCAGAGTAGAAAATTCCCGAGTCTCTTAAAAAATGTAGAATCTTGGAAGAGGAAAGCATCTACGCCGATTGTTAAGCAACAAAAGACAATTACCGATGATAGAATGCGTAAACGATTAAGTCGAGAAAATGAAATATTTGAAGAATACTTAGAAAATACCGATATTGGAAGTCAATTAAGCAAGGAAGAGGATTGGGATCGAGAGCTGTCTTTGGAGGAGGGTGCTGTCGGTGGCGTTCCAATATCGCCGCAAAAAAAATTAAAATTACCATCCCCCCCAAAAAAATCGCCGAGGCCTAAAAGACAGACCCGCCCTCCTTCTCGTTGGCAAGAATAATAAAAAATGTGTAAAAATAATTATGTGTGAAATAAATAAACATTTTTTTATTTTAAACAAATCGATTTATTTCGTTTCCACTCTTTCATCAAATGAATACATATATTCAACAACGCTAAACTATCATTTCTTTTTAAATCGAAATTATACAATTCGTTAATTATTTTACTGTAAGAAATCCCCATACATCTCGAGGTTAGAAAATAAATCACATGTGGTCCGCAGTTTTGGCTTTTATTTGATTGAAATTTATGAGTATTGTGTCGAATACGCTTGCTATATAGATCTAGCAAAAATCCATAGTCACGATGTGATCTTCCTAGAGAACAAAAAAAGTCCAGAGTGTCGCCCGATTTGTAAACAGCCGTCCAATGAGACCCTGGAAGCGTATCAGGATCGGTGTTGATTACGAAACAATATGATTTTTTTTTAATTGGAACTTTTGGTAATCTATTAGCGGGAAACACTCCGATAAATTTATCTCTCGAACGGGGGTCACACTTAAGTATAGCTTGGATTTGATTAGTATTCATCTTTCACGTCACTGTCAAAATGCATAATTTCTCATATTGATCTTTTGTTAAGTTGATTCCTCTGATAGATGGTTTTAAACTACCGTCTTCTTTTTTAAAATGTCGCACGTCAAAAGTTTCGTTACATTTTACAAGGTACGTGTCTCTTCCTAAATTGAAGGCTTTGTCGCAAATTCCAATATCTAAGCTGTATTCTGGACTTCTTTTTTTAAATTTCATCGCGGAGGAAACTATTGTTGCGCTCACTCCAAATATTACAATCGCGAGACCCAGGAGAATGTGTACTTTACCCATGGATAACAAATTGTTGAATAAAGACTGTAGCGCTCTACACTTGAATTTTAACTATTTCTTGAGCGTAAAAAGCTCCTTTAATTATATTGCCGGTCAAATCTTTCACAATATACATACAGGGATCTCTCGTAATTACTCTATGAATTTCAAATATTTCGGCTGTAAACGTTCTCTTGTATGCCTTATCAAATGTTGTTTTTGCAACGGCTAATCGAACTTTATCCCCAATTTTTAAACTTGCCTTTCCAATCATACTAAGATTGCCATAGTTTTTTTCCCAAATTGCCGATTCATTGTTTTTATTGACATCTTTAGGGGCGATTCCCGTTGTTGAATGTTTTCGAGCGTTATAAGCTTTTGCAATTAATGGTAGTTTATTAAGATAGTGTAAATCGCCGGTCTTGGTAATTATTTTAAAAATTTTAGATTTTACCGTGCGAACGAGTCTCTCGATCATAGAAGCTTTTTTCTCGGAGTACGTGAGGTAATGGTGGATGTTATAACGTTTTAAGAGAGCGCGAAATGGGGCGTTTCGAAATTCTGTCCCTGCGTCGGTACATAAATTAAGGGGTACTCGTTTTTTGAAAATCTCTCTAAAGGCCTTCACAATCTCGCTCGAGGTTTTATTTTTAATTGGCAGAATAAACGCGAATTTGCTTAGAATGTCCTGAACTAATAACGTATAGCGGTACTTTTTATTAAAAGTTTGTAAAATAGGGAGGTCTAATAAATCGGCCATAAATGTCTCATCAATCGTCGTTACATATAATTTGTTACGTTTAAAATTTAATCTCCTAGCTCTGTGTTGTGTGTAGGTTGGTTGTTTACTGAGAAAATTTTTAATTTCTTTTTCCGAAATTTTGGGAAATTTTTTTCTTAAAGTAACACTGTCAGAATAACTGTATGGGTTTTCAACATCGTAATAAACTTTACTTAATTGTTTGTCTGTTTTTGACAACAACATCTTTAAATGTGTGAATAGAAATAATAAAAACAGATTATAGTAAAAGTTTTATTTTAATAAATTAAATCGCATTTTAAGTTTGAAACATTTTGTACAATATCAAAATATAATTGACTTTCTACTATTAAGGGGTCAAGACCAAATTCCTTTTGGAATCTTACAACAATATGATCGTAGTTTAATTGAGGGATAGCTATTAATATCATATTTTCCACTCGGTCTTCAAAATTTGTGCTAAATCCTAGTTTACAAGAGACATCGTGAGCAATCGAAGATTTACAATGCGGATTCTCACAATTTTCGGTAATTTCAAACATTTTATCCGTGAGCTCATGTACAATTATGTCACGCATAATATTTTTTGCCGACAAAATTAAATTAATTTCCTGATCGATTGTATGTTTACAATGTTTTAATCTTTACCACCCTGCTTGGTTGAGATTAAAACCATAATTTGTTGAATAAAAAAGATGATACAAATGGTTTTTTCCTCTGGCACAAGCGCGTACATCCACGAGTTTTTCCTTTTGTCCCTTGAAACAGTCGATTTTTATCTTTGAACCTTCAAGCGGAAGCCAGGTGTGAAAACTAGCAACTTGGTCTTCAAAAAAATCAGTTATTTCCTTTTCGAATGTGAATAGAGATTGCCAGGCTTCTAAATTCAGTTCAAATTCGGCGCAAGTGTCTAGTCGGTAAATTTTGATGGATGGATTTACATATCCTAGCACCGTTACTTCTTGTTTGGGTGAGAGACTGTGAGTTCGAGACATCTTTACCACTACGATTTCGCGAAACAACTAACCAATCTTTGCCGTCGTTGATTGGTTTTATTCCGTAATATACGTAACTTGACGCTCTTGGTTAATAACAAATCGGTTTTCGTATTCTCCAATAATAATTATGTTTTGAATATTAGTTAAGGGGGAAGCAAACTTCATTACCATACGTAAACTACCATTTCGTTGAATTGAGAGGTTGTTAGAGTTTGCCGAGGAATAGTAAGTTAAATCAAACGCGAATAATGTATTACCGTTTTTATAATTTTCGTAATCAATACAATTACCAGAGTTATTTCCAATTAAATCCATTGCCGAGAATAGTGAATAATACGACCGAGTATAGAGGTTTTTATTAAAATCTGGAGTTAGAGCAGTTTCTGGTATATTCTGGTCGTCTAATGAAAGTTGTAAGAACGAGAGATTATTATGGTTAAATTGAAAGGGATTTTCTCGACTAGACCCGTTGTAAGCAGAATTGTTTACCATTCCGATTATTACCCGATTTGGAATTTTACCTAAAAAAATATTTGACTTCACGAAATCGCTCGCGCCTGCTGAAATTGTCAGAGTTTTAACAACAGTTTGTGTTAGATCGTACAAAGCCCTCTGTTTGTGCAATATAGCATTATGTGCCAGCTGGAGATCTGGATTTACGAGAATATGTTTAGCAGTAAGAACCGCATCTTCGATACATAATCTATATTTGTTATTAACATCTTCTTGTGATATAATTATAAATTCATCGGAATTTTTCAAGAGTCGAATTCTTAAATTCACTTTGTTTAAAAGAAATTTGTCTATTTTACAAGAATCTACATGAAGTCTTCCCATATATTCACAAAGTTTCGATCCCGCAATATCTTTACTTCTTTTTAAAATTCCATTATTTTTCATATCTTTATTAGCATCGTTAAACGCTAGCGTTGGGTCGCAAAACCCGTCTTCGTAATAGCCCTCGGCGGTTTTGTAAGATTGTTTGGCGCCTTTATCAAAATTTAAAACTGTTGCTAAATATGCTAAATATGGGTAGCAGTTGTTGCTAGATTGTACTAAAGTCTCATTCATAAACACGTCTATTTGGCTAAAAATAGAATGCAATGGAAGATTGCATAATGATACTTTTTTTTCGGCTGCAGGTATATCTATTAAAACACCGTTTTGTTCTTTTTTAACCCGAATTCGAATTTTAAGCATCAAGTTTGACATGTCAATATAATAATCT